>NC_044996.1:15373583-15597148 GCF_008728515.1 Papio anubis | reverse complement strand
TATAATACATGTTACACTGTTAACTTTTAGCAGACTTTACTTTTGTTGAAAACCTTGTAAGTTTGGCATTTTAATTATTCTTTGCTATTAATAAGACCTTGTTTTGTCCAAATTAGAGTTGGTATGATGGCTTTTAAAGGAATAGTGCACACTTTTTTTTTCTTTTTTTAAATACTTGTATTATCTCTTTTTTTTTTCTTTGACTTTCTCTGTCTCGCTTTGACTTTTCTTTTGCCTCTGTCTCTTCTCTCTGTCTCTCTTTTTTTTTTCTCTCTCTCTCTCCTTGACTCCCTCTTTGTCTGTCTCTTCCTCTCTCTCTCTTTGCCTCTTTTCCTCTCTGTCTCTTTCCTTTTTTTCTCTCTGCTGGTCTTTCCTTGCCTCTGTCAGCCGCTTATGCTGCTGTTTTCTTAACCACTGAGTGTTGGGGGCGGGGGTTCTAAAACCAGCTGTAACCAAGTGTCTATGTACAGGAACTGGTCTGGGTTCCCTGGCTTACATGTCACCTTGTGTTATATTATACCTTTGAAATAAGGGACCTGCTCAGACTTCTTTCTAATGGCCACCCTACCTCTAATGCTGGCCAGTCTATCTTAAAACTTTTTTTAAGTTTTTCTGGTGTCATAGTACTCCATAGTCTTCCTTAAATCCTTTTTTTTTGAAATTTTTCAACATAGTTCCTAGTGGGGTGGGCTTACTTTGTGCCTCACCCATGTTTTCTCTAGACAAAACACCACGCTCACACCACACACACACCACAAAACAAAGAACGGGTACACACACTTTTGTAGTTTACACAAAACCAAAATCAAAACCAAAATCACAGTATCCAGAAATTCAAGCCAGGTCAAAACCAAAACCAAAGTATCAAGTAATCCAAGTCAAGTCAAAAACAAAAACCAAAGTGCCAGTACGGGCACACCGAGGGTGATCAGGCCACGCTTCCACTCAAATGGAGTACGCAAGTTCCCAAGACCAATCCTGTCAAGCAATTTAAACCAAGTCAAAACCAAAACCAAAGTGCCGATAAAGGCACAGCGTGGGTGATCAGGCTGCGCTTCCACTCAAATGGAGTGGGCAAGCTCCCAAGACCGGTCCTAGCAAGCAAATCAAACCAAATCAAAACCAAAACTAAAGTGCCAATAAAGGCACACCATGGGTGATCAGGCCACGCTTCCACTCAAGTGGAGTGGGCAAGTTCCCAAGACCGGTCCTGTCAAGCAATTCAAACCAAATCAAAACCAAAACTAAAGTGCCAATAAAGGCACACCATGGGTGATCAGGCCATGCTTCCACTCAAACAGAGCGGGCAAGTTTTAAAGACTAGTCTTACCAAGTTTTAGATGTCCAGACTCCAAGTGCCCGGTCCTTTCCAGTGTTCAGCCACTGCGTTGATCCTCCACGGGGGCCTGCCACACACTGCTCTGGCGAGGCGTCCCACCGGGGCAAATGCCTACCCGGGAGCACTCTCAGGATTCGCATTGCTCAGGCTGCTCGGAGTCCCCTACAGGGATGTTCCACAGGGCAAGGCTCAAGCCACCTAAGGAGCTGCCTCAACCATCCGCCAATCACCTCGCTTCCCCTCAGGGAACCAAGAAATGTAGCAGGATGAGCCACAGACAAAACTCCTCAGACACCAAGTTAAAGAAGGAAGGGATTTATTCGGCCGGGGGCATTGGCAAGACTTCTGTCTCAAGAGCCGAGCTCTCCGAGTGGGCAATTCCTGTCCCTTTTGAGGGCTCACAACTCTAAGGGAGGGTGCGTGTGAGAGGGTCATGATTGATTGAGCAAGCAGGGGGTACGTGACTGGGGGCTGCATGCACCGGGTAATTAGATCGGAACACAACAGGATAGGGATTTTCACAGTGCATTTCTATACAATGCCTGTAATCTACAAATAACAGAACCAATTAGGTCAGGGGTCAATCTTTAACTACCAGGCCCAGGGTACTACGCCAGACTGTCTACCTATAAATTTCATTTCTGCCTTTTACTTGTTACTTCTTCTTTCTTTAAAGATAAAAATTAAATATAAAACAATATAAAAAATGGTCTCCTCCCTTAATAGCAGCAAAGCCATAGGGGTGGGACTGCCCAAGGCCATGAGGCCCAACCCTCACCCCAGTGTGTCCAGGAGGTGGCATGTGGAGTGGAAGATTATCCCCCAGGTTTAAAACTAAATGTGGTTACCCTGTTGGGTTTTGAGGCCTGATACTCCTTTCTTCTTCCCTATTTATCCCTCTTGGAATGGGACTGACTATCCTATGCTTCTCCCATCATTGTATTTTGGAAGTACATAACTTCTTTTGATTTCAGAGGCTCACTGCTAGAGGGAATTTGCCTCAGGATGAATCATGCCTTGAGTCTCAGATTAGACTCTTGACTTTGGACTTTTGAGTTGGTGCTTCATATGGTTTGGCGGTGTCCCCATCCAAATCTCATCTTGAATTACAGTTCCCATAGCCTCCACATGTTGTGGGAGGGACCCAGTGGGAGGTAACTGAATCATGGGGGCGGTTTCTCTCTCCCATGCTATTCTTGTGATAGTAAGTTCTCACAAGATCTGATGGTTTTATAAGGGGCTTCCCCCTTTGCTTGGTTATCATTCTTATTTCTCCTGCTGCCATGTGAAGAAGGGCATGTTTGCTTCCCCTTCCACCATGATTATAAGTTTCCTGAGACCTTCCAAGCCATGCTGAATTGTGAGTCAATTAAAACTTTCCTTTATAAATACCTGATCTCAGATATGTATGCCCTGGATGTGAGACATGGAGTCAAAGGAGATCATTTTGGAATGTTAAGGTTTAATGACTGCCCTGTTGGAGTTCGGATGGGCATGAGACCTGTAGCCCCTTTGTTTTGGCCATTTTCTCCCATTTGGAATGGGTATATTGCCCCAATGCCTGTACCTCCATTGTGTCTAGGAAGTAACTAACTTGCTTTTGATTTTACAGTCTCATAGGAAGAAGGGACTTGCCTTGTCTCAGATGAAACTTTGGAGTTGGACTTTTGGGTTAATGCTGGAATGAGCTAAGACTATGGAGGACTGTTGGATGGGCATGATTGTGTTTTAAAATGTGAGGACATGAAATTTGGGAGGGGAAGGTCAAGGAATGATATGGTTTGGCTGTGTCCCCACCCAAATCTCATCTTGTAGTTCCCATAATCCCCACATGTCATGTGAGGGACCCACTGGGAGGTAATTGAATCATGGGGGCAGCTACCCCTATGCTATTCTCGTGATAGTAAGTTTTCCCAGGATCTGATGGTTTTATAAGGGGTTTCCCCCTTTGCTTGGTTCTTTCTTCTCTCTCCTGCTGCCATGTGAAGAAGGACGTATTTGCTACCCCTTCTGCCATGATTGTAAGTTTCCTGAGTCTTCCCCAGCCATACTGAGCTGTAAGTCAATTAAACATCTTTCCTTTATAAATTGCCCAGTATCTTTATTAGCAGTGTGAGAACGGACTAATATAGTGCTGAAATAAATAAGGCTTAAAGGCTATTTGGATGGAATGAATATATTTTGTATGTAAAAAGGACATGATTTGAGGGGATCCAGGGGCGGAATTCTGTGGTTTGAATACCCCCATCCAAAACTCATGTTGACATTTAATTCTCAATGCAACAGTGTTGGGACGTGAGGCCCAGCTGGAGGTATTTAGGTCATGAGGGCCTTACAGATGCCAGACACCATGCCACTGGACTTCCTAGCCTCTAGAACCATTAGCTAAATAAACTTATTTTCTTTATAAATGACTCAGTCTCTGATCTTTTGTTAAAATCACACAAAACAGACTAAAAAACCCTCCCTAAAATCTTTTCCATATGAAAATTTCACTTTTCCACATGAAACACTCCTTCAATTCCCCTTAAAAGATAACACCCAAGCTCCTTATCATGATACATGAGACCCTTCATGATCTGGCCCAACCTCAATTTTCAGCCTCCCTCTTACCCTCACATATGCTTGCCAAACTCACGTCCTCTTTTATACTTCTGTACCTTTGCAGATGATATACCCTCTGCATTCAATCTGGCAAACTCCTATTTACCCAGTAAGACTCACATCAAATATCACCCCCTCTGAGAAGCCTCCCTTGAGCAATTATTTTATATAAACAAATATCTCCTTCCTTTTCTATTCCTCTAATATATTGTACATAAGTCAATGGAAGCACCTGACAGAGTACACTGTCTCCCTTATTGGACTGTAAGGTCTTCAAGAGTAACTTGTATATACCCTGTACTTGGCATAGTAGCTGGCGTATAGGAACATTTAATAAATGATTATGGGAAAATGGCAGGCTTAATTTAATCAAAACAAGATATATTCTAATTACAGAGATAAAGATAAGCAAAAGTCAAGTCAGCAAATACATTCATGTATGTACACACACATGTCAATGTCACTCATCTCAACTCACCCCAGGTAACTTTTTATTCCTGAAATCTGAGATATTAATGTTGGCAACATCTGAAAATGAGGACATCTCACTTAGTGATGTGGTAATAACATTGTGCCAGATGAGTTACATCCAACAAAGCCAATACATCAAATACATGGCCAGGTGTCAAAGCCTCAACTGACCCTGATCCTTTATGAGTGATACATAATGATAAAAATCATCAATGTCTCTGGAGTCCCAGCTAAAAGTCTCAGAGCACATAAGTGATAACTGCACTGATAAGTCACAAGATTGATTCAGAAATAAATATGGCATCATTCATCAGCCCACAAAGTCAGACACATTCCACTTAGCAAAAAATGTGGGACAATGTATTAATGTATATGCCATATTCTGCTTTAAAAGAAAAAAGCATAAGACTCCTTTCAAACAGTAAAGTATAAGTGCTGTGGATTAATAATTTGCAAACTATAACAATGTAACCTTAACAGAATATAAACTCCAATATCCTTTCAAAAATCATGCAATTGTAGCTAAAGAGAAGACATCATATTTCACAAATAGAAGACTCTGGAGTTCAAAATGAAAACTAGGATACTATTTCACACTCAAATGAATAAACGTGAGAGAATGGTATATAGATGCATGCTATTTCATTTAAAACCTTTCATGAACCCAACTATTTTTCAAGACAGTTTCATACTTAATAGTCAAGATGCCAAGTCTCCAAATCCAAGCAAGTGTTATGTAAACAGAATTGTGGATGTTTCATCAATACAACCATTCAATCGAGGTTTAATAAGGTGCAAGTTTTGGTACCCTATAATTATGAGTGGTCTGTAGGTATGTCAGATAAAATTCCAAAAACTAACTCTCATTCTGCCTATGTCTTTCAGAAAGTCAATTTAAAATACATTTAGTATTTTTAAATTTCTTTTTAATTTACAACAAAAAGCCGACACTCTTCTCCATAATAAATAACAATTCTTATTACTTCCCTACCTTATGTACAGCAACAAGTATATGTTAATATCTATGTTAGGTAAATGTTGAGCGGGGAAAAAGAGGACTGTTGAAGAAAAAATACAGTAAAAGGTCTTCTACATAAAGTTAAAATAATAAAAACATTATATATTCTTTACAGATAGCTACAAACGTAATAGCAATATCAAAACATTCATGAAAGTTAAATTCATGCCAAATTCAGAAACTTGGTACCCTCCAGGCAAGAAGGAAGGGAATATCAGTGAGAGATACACAAGGAGCTTTAACTGTATCAGTAATGTTTTACTAAGCTAAGCGGTGGGTCCATGAGTACTCCCTGGATTATTCACCATAGCATCCAATTTTGTATCTGAAATACATCTAGTAATTTTTTAAATCCATGCTAGTAGTCATTCCTTGTATTTCTTTTATAGGACATAACTGAAAATATAAGATGCTCATGCCCATGTTGTTGAACTGAGATATGAAGTTACTGCTGTAACGGAGTACACAGTGTTCTGATTACAAATAGAGAACATTAACAGCCAAAATATATTGAACACTTACTATGTACCAGGCACTGTGTTAAGTACTTTATACAAATGATCTTCTTTAATCTTCATAAAAGCCCACAACAGGAGGTACTAGTATTATTTATGTTTCATAGAGAATGAAGCTGATGATCCAAGAGATTAATTAGGGAAGCTGTGCAAGGTCACACACCTCATAAGCGTTGGGCAGACATTTGATTCCAACTCCAACTCCCCATTTATCTCTTGCTCTTCACCACCTCTTCATGCTATCTTCCCAAATAGCCAATGCTAGAGCATAAGGTGCCTTTGTATGAATTAGAAAAAGGTAATCCCTCTGGAAGAGTGCAGCTCCTCGTCATCTGCCAAAAGCACTGTCTGAATATCAGCCCCACAGACCCTGAGCACCAGACATCCTTGTGCAATGGCCCTGTCTCCAGTTCCCCTTGCTTGTCTCTGGCCTAGGCACCTCTTTTATCCCCTGCCTGCTTGCTTGTATTTTTTAAAGAGACAGGTCTTGCTCTGTTGCCCAGGCTGGAATACAGTGGTGCAATCACAGCTTGAACTCCTGATCTCAAGGGATCCTCCTGCCTCAGCCTCCCAAAGAACTAGGATTACAGGCATAAGCCACTGCGCCTGACCCTGCTTTCTACCTAGAACCCAGAAATCCCTTTCATGAATTCAGCCTGATTGGACACAAACAATTGTCCAAAATGCCTCAGGAACTACAATGTCCCTAGGTATCAAAGAATACTCCAGATGCCTCATCAGTGACCAAGATCAGTGAAAGCCTCTAAAAGAGATCAAGTTGATTGTCTCCAGATAAGCCTGCCTTCTCAGTGCCCAACCATGACAGCAAGAGGCCAGTTTCCCTCTCCCAGCAGCATGGAGGGCAAAGGCCTGGGCTTTTGGTGGAGCACATGAATCTTTTCAGGGCAGTGGCTTTCAAACTGCATTTGCTGAACTACAAAGGGTTCAAGGAGGTACCTCAGGAGCCATCATGAAATTGTAGGATTTCAAGGGAACAAGCAGGCTTGGATCCAAGCCCAATTCCCACCTGAACTCCATGCAGCTTGGCCCTTATCTTTCATGGCGTTTGTGTAAGATTTCCTTTGAAACACAGAGACCTATTGTGAAAACCACAGCATTAATTAAAGCATAAAAACCATTCCCCCTAAATCCCTCCAGTCCAACCTCTGTCTTGCCCAGACTCTAAGCCCCAAACAATGTTTCTTTACATATTTTAGCTCCATTGCCACCCCCCTGCCTCAGCAAGCTAAGCCTTTACCATTTGTGCTAATGCATCTTCCTCACCACTGCTAGCGCGATATTTCTCAAAGCACACATCACAATTGTTTCCTGCATACAGCCCTTGAAGTTGAAACTACCCAGCCAGGCCTACCGGTTCTGCTAGGATCTGGTCTTTACCCTCTTCCTAGCTTGGTCTCTTGCTACCCAATTCCCAGATACCTGCATTCTCTATACCAAAGTAATTGCCATTCTTCAGCATAACATGCCCTCATAGACGACTGGGACTTTGCAGGTGCTACTCTTTCTGCCTGAAATGTCCTTTCCCAACCTATTCCCTGGGGAATTCATATCCATCCCTCAAGGTTCAGCAAAATGGCATCACTTTCATGCAAACTTCCTTGACTCTGCTCCAGCTTTCACACCTTGGCAGCTTGGTGGCTCCCTCCTCGATGCCTCCAACCATTTTGTACTCTCATGTTTCTAGCCACAATATGCTGTAAATACCTGTTCGTGTCACTGCCTAGCTAATTCTCCGGATATGTCTTAGCACTACCTATAAAGTCCCAAAGACATTGGCCTGACATTCAAGGCTGTCCCTACCAATCTAGCTTCAACTTATATTGCTAACCTGATCTCCCATCATTTCCCTTCCCAAGCCTCAGATTCCAAGAAAGAAGTGCGTTCTCACTGTAAGCCAACACGTCACATGATTTCTCAACGATCAACGATGTGACAGCTGCCCCCATCTCCTCCCATCTCTTCATGTGCAGATCCTACCTGTCTGCCAAAGTCCCGCTCTAACTGTCCTCTTCCAGGAAGCCTTCCCTGAGTCCCTCAGCAGGAATACATTTCCTCCCTTCTGAATTCCCACAGGGCCTTGATAATGCCTTTATGCTTCACTTATCCTGAGCAGCCAACTGGATTATGAGATCCCAGCAAATAAGGTTGTGCCCTATTCATCTTAGTGTCCCCAGAGCTGACGGTGAGTGTCCAATGCAAGTTTGCTGAAAGAATAAGGATGCATTCTTGGGGCTATTTTTAAAAGAAGAATCCTTATTAGAAACATGAGAAATGCAAATTCGAGCTTGTGTTCCTTTTGCCTCCTTAAGAAAACTATTATTAGATGCCTAATTTATTTTAGGTGGTACAACAGAGGACCCAAAAACGCTGAAAAAAACTTGTGAAAGAAATAAGTGCAAGAGAATAGGGGAAAGAGAATACCTCTTGATGGCTTCCGATGGGAAGTTCTAATCCAATCCTCTACTGTATGTTCTTAGGCTATCATCTTCCTTCATCAGAAATGGGATGTGAACAGATCCTGTGCCCTGCTGTATTGTTTGTCTGCTTGCTTGTCTCCCTACCTCCTGTAGTAATGACTTTCATTTTGTAAAAAGGAAAAAAAAATCAATTTAATTTCTAAATCGGATGGTTTTTCTAAAATATATAAGCATTAATAACAAATCAGCATGCCCATTTTCAACAGCTTCCTGAGTGGGCCTGAGGACTTATCACCAATATGTGAAAGAGTGTGCTAATCGTTTTCTTTTCAATGTGTGATTTACAAATGAATGAATAAGTTAGAATGCTAATGACTCTACGCAAGAAAACAATGGATTATCTTCTCTACTTTGTGATTATGATATTGCTTTGCCATGCAGCTTATTCATAAACTTTTCAAGAGTAAAGGATGTGCATTCTTCTATGATTTTCCTTTATAAACATTCAAGTTGCTTCGATGTGACTGGTTCTTTCTTTCCTGCAAAAATTTAAGAAACTGAAAAAAATACCTTGAATGTGTTTTGTCCCCAGTGGGTCCTCAATAAATATAGTTGTTTAAAACTAACTTCATCAAGATATGATTTCAATGTAAAAACTCAAATATGACTCTATATTTATACTTTATTTGTATTAAATTCCCTGCTGCTCCATGAAATTCCCATAAACTTTCACAAACATGTGAAATGATTTTAAGATGTTTTAACTCCTAAATATCAGAACCCAAAACCAATCTGAGTGGAAAGTTACATGTGATGAATTTGATAGCTCTTTAGCTATTCCTGCAGCAGGCTGTAAGGTCAATTAACTCTTTCTGGCCAGCAGGTCATCTGGGGAGATGACAATCAGCCCTGCCAACAGCCTTGTTTCCTGATTCAAACATGGGGCTTGCATCCAAACTCCTACTCACACTGGCTTACACTTTCCATTTCTTCCTTCCTCTTGCCCTCTCTTCATTTTCTACGCATGCGTAATCTGGCTTCCACTTTCCTAGCTCTTAGCACACACCAGGATGCCAAGGTTCTGATGAACCTTTGCACAAAGCTCTAAAGACAAAAATCTTTAAACGAGAAACAAGATCAACTTTCCACTACTGATAGACATCAGAAAGCTCTGAGGGCAATTTAGGTAGTATTTCACAAACCCTATGGCAGAAGTCTGCAATCTCAAATTAATCTTTATATTCATGTTCCGACAGTCAGAACACACTGGCAGATACAGATTTTGTCAAATCAGGATACAAATTTTACATAATAACTGATTAGGCTAGAAAACTTGCAAATTTTATTACCCATGATGCTTTTTTTATCCTGAGCCAAAAACCAAAAGAGACTTTAATTTCCACATTTATATTAGACATACACCAACCTCCAGCTGACTTCCACTATCAGACACTAAACAACTATTTGTCAAGCATATATTACAGGCTAGGCACTAAGGAAGATTCAAAGGCAGTATAAAACCTGGCTGGCCCTCAATCTTCAGAGAGATTATAATATGGTTAGAGAAAGCAAATATCTACAAATTTTAAAAGTTAATTACCAATCTAAGGCAATTTGCAAGTGCCAACGAATACTAGTGTCAAAAGAATGACATAGGAAGTGATTCCTTGACAAACCCAAAAGGACAGAAATGTATGTTTTGAAAGAAAATAATTCAGAGGCAATACGGTGTGCTACAAGAAATCAGAAGATCTGGACTTTAGTCCCAGCTGAGCCACTGGCTACATCTTGGGCCGTTAACCAACATTTTAACCTTCCTGGCTCTAAAGTGTCTCTTACTTACATTGATACAAAACAACTTGCCTCACCTGTCTCATCAGATAGTTATTTTTAAAAATATATGAATAGAAATATAACATATATATATTTAAATTTTAGACGAGTCTCACTCTGTCGTTTCCAGGTTGAGTGTTGTGGCCGGATCTCAGCTCACTGCAGGCCTGGGCCCTGGTTCTCATTCTCCCTAGTTCCTCAGCCTCCCAAGTAGTTGACTCATATGCCGGCCACTGCTCGGGCTAGTTTTTGTATTTTGTAGAGACGGGTTTCACTGCAGTTAGCTAGGATGGTCTGGGCATCTCCTGGACCTCGTGATCCGGCCTGCCTCGGCCTCCCAAAGTGCTGGGATTGCCAGGCGAGCCACCGCCACCTCGGCCCAAATTTTTAAAATTATACTTTAAGTTCTGGGATACATGGACAGAATGTGCAGGTTTGTTACAGGTATACACGTGCTATGGTGGTTTGCTGCACCTATCAATTCATCATCTACACTAGGTAGTTCTCCTAATGCTATCCTCCCTAGCCCTCCACTCCCTACCGCCTTCCAAGGGTGATGTTCCTCCCTGTGTCCGTAGGTTTCATTGTTCAACTCCCACTTATGAGTGAGAACATGCGTCTGGTTTTCTGTTCCTGTGTTAGTTTGTTGAGAATGATGGTTTCTCCAGCTTCATTCATGTCCCTGCAAAGGACATGAACTATCCTTTTATGGTTGCATAGTATTCCATGTGCCACAATATCTTTATCCAGTCTATCATTGATGGGCATTTGGGTTGGTTCCAAGTCTTTGCTATTGTGAACAGTGCCGCACAAACATATGTGTACATGTGTCTTTATAGTAGAATGATTTATAATCCTTGGGTATATACCTGCAATGGGATTGGTGGGTCAGATGGTGGTGCTTGGTTCTAGATCCTGAAGGAATTGCCACACTGTCTCTCCACAATGGTTGAACCAATTCACACTGCCACCAACAGCAAAAAGCATTCCTATTTCCTCCACATCCCTCTCCAGCACCTGCTGTTTCCCCTGAGGCTCTCAATGATCGCTATTCTAATCTGCATGAGATGGTATCTCATTGTGGTTTTGATTTGCATTTCTAATGACCAGTGATGATGAGCTTTTTTTCATATGTTTGTTGGCCACATAAATGTCTTCTTTTGAGAAGCATCCGTTCATATCCTTTGCCCACTTTTTGATGGGGTTGTTTTTATCTTGGAAATTTATTTAAGTTCCTTGTAGATTCTGGATGTTAGCCCTTTGTCAGATGGATAGAATGCAAAAAATTTCTCCCATTCTATATGTTGCCTGTTCACTCTGATGATAGTTTCTTTTGCTGTTCAGAAGTTCTTTAGTTTAATTAGATCCCATTTGTCAATTTTGGCTTTTGTTGCCATTGCTTTTTGGTATTTTAGTCATGATGTCTTTGTCCATGCCTATGATCTGAATGATATTGCCTAGGTTTTCTTCTAGGGTGTTCATGGTTTTAGGTCTTATGTTTAATCCATCTTAAGTTAATTTTTGTATAAGATGTAAGGAAGGGGTCCAGTTTCAGTTTTCTTCATATGGCTAGCCAGTTTTCCCAATGCCATTTATTAAACAGGGAATCCTTTCCCCATTGCTTGTTTTTGTCAGGTTTGTCAAAGATCAGATGGTTGTAGATGTGTGGCATTATTTCTGAGGCCTCTGTTCTGTTCCATTGGTCTATATATCTGTTTTTGTACCAGTACCATGCTGTTTTGCTTACTGTAGCCTTGTAGTATAGTTTGAAGTCAGGTAGTGTGATGCCTCCAGCTTTGTTGCTTTGTTCTGTTTGCTTAGGATCGTCTTGGCTATACAGGGTGTTTTTTGGTTCCATGTGAAATTAAAATAGTTTTTTCTAATTCTGTGAAGAAAGTCAGTGGTAGCTTGACAGGGATAGCATTGAATCTATAAATTACTTTGGGCAGTATGGCCATATTCATGATATTGTTTCTTCCTATCCAGGAGCGTGGAATGTTTTTCCATTTGTTTGTGTCCTCTCTTATTTCCTTGAGCAGTGGTTTGTAGTTCTCCTTGAAGAGGTCTTTCACATCCCTTGTAAGTTGTATTCCTGGGTATTTTATTCTCTTTGCAACAATTGTGAATGGGAGTTAACTCATGGCTTGGCTCTCTGTTTGTCTATTATTGGTGTATAGGAATGCTTGCGATTTTTGCACATTGATTTTGTATCCTGAGACTTTGCTGAAGTTGCTTATCAGCTTAAGGAGATTTTGGCCTGAGGCAATGGGGTTGTCTAAATATACAATCATGTCATCTGCAAACAGGGACAATTTGACTTCCTCTCTTTCTATTTAAATACGCTTTATTTCTTTCTGTTGCCTGATTGCCCTGGCCCCTACTTCCAATACAATGTTGAATAGGAGTGCTGAGAGAGAGCATATTGTCTTCTGCCAGTTTTCAAAGGGAATGCTTCCAGCTTTTGCCCATTCATTATGATATTGGCTGTGGGTTTGACATAAATAGCTCTTATTATTTCGAGATAGGTTCCGTCAATCCTAGTTTATTGAGAGTTTTTAGCACGAAGGAGTGTTGAATATTATCAAAGCCCTTTTCTGCATCTATTGAGATCATCGTGTGGTTTTTGTCATTGGTTCTGTTTATGTGATAGATTATGTTTATTGATTTGCATATGTTAAACCAGTCTTGCATCCCAGGGATGAAGCCCACTTGATCATGGTGGATAAGTTTTTTGATGTGCTGCTGGATTCAGTTTCCCAGTATTTTATTGAGAATTTTTGCATCGATGTTCATCAGGGACACTGGCCTGAAATTTTGCTGCTGTTGTTGTGTCTCTGCCAGGTTTTGATAGTAGGATGATGCTGGCCTCATAAAATGAGTTAAGGAGGAGTCCCTCTTTTTCTATTGTTTGGAATAGTTTCAGAATGAATGGTACCAGCTCCTTTTTGCACCAATGGTAGAATTAGACTGTGAATCCGTCTTGTCCTGGGCTTCTTTTCATTGGTAGGCTATCAATTACTGTCTCAACTTCAGAACTTGTCATTGGTCTATTCAGGGAATCGACTGCTTCCAGGTTTAATCTTGAGAGGGTGTATGTGTACAGGAATTTATCCATTTCTTCTAGATTTTCTAGTTTATTTGCATAGACATGTTTATAGTATTCTCTGATGGTAGTTTATGTTTCTGTGGAATCAGTGGTGATATCGCCTTTATCATTTTTTATTGTGTCTATTTGATTCTTCTCTCTTTTCTTCTTTGTTAGTCTGGCTAGTGGTCTATTTTTTTAATCTTTTCAAAAAATCAGCTCCTGGATTCACTGATTTTTTGAAGGGTTTTTTGTGTCTCTCCTTCAGTTCTGCTCTGACCCTATTTATTTCTTGTCTTCTGTCTTCTCCTGGCTTTTGAGTTTGTTTGCTCTTGCTTCTCTAATTATTTTAATGTAATGTTAGGGTGTCTATTTTAGATCTTTCCCAGTTTCTCCTGTGGGCATTTATTGCTATAAATTTCCCTCTAAACACTGCTTTAGCTATATCCTAGAGATTCTGCTATGTTGTGTCTTTGTTCTCATTGGTTTCAAAATAACTTATTTATTTCTGCCTTCATTTCATTATTTACCCAGTAGTCATTCAGGAGCAGGTTGCTCAGTTTCCATGTAGTTGTGTGGTTTTGAGTGAGTTTCTTAATCCTGAGTTCTACTTTGATTGCACTGTGGTCTGAGAGACTGTTTGTTGTGATTTCCATTCTTTTGCATTTGCTGAGGAGTGTTTTACTTTCAATTATGTGGTCAATTTTAGAATAAGTGCAATGTGTTGCTTTGAATAATATATGTTCTGTTGATTTGGGGTGGAGAGTTCTGTAGATGTCTATTAGGTCTGTTTGGTCCAGAGCTGAGTTTGAGTCCTGAATATCCTTGTGAATTTTCTGTATCATTGATCTGTCTAATATTGACAGTGAGGTGTTAAAATCTCCCAGTATTATTGTGTGGGAGTCTAAGTCTCTTTGTAGGTCTCTAAGAACTTGTTTTATGAATCTGGGTACTCCTGTATTGGGTGCATATATATATTTAGGATAGTTAGCTCTTCTTGTTGTGTTGATCCCTTTACCATTATATAATGCTCTTCTTTGTCTTTTTTGATCTTTGTTGGTTTAAACTCTGATTCATCAGAGACTAGAACTGCAACCCCTGCTTTTTTTTTTTTTTTTTTGCTTTCTCTTTGCTTGATAAATATTCCTCCATCCCTTCATTTTGAGCCTCTGTGTGTCTTTGCATGTGAGATAGGTCTCCTGAATATAGCACACTGATGGGTCTTGACTCTATCCAATTTGCCAGTCTGTGTTTTTAAATTGGGGCATTTAGCCCCTTTACATCTAAGGTTAATATTGTTATGTGTGAATTTGATCCTGTCCTTATGATACTAACTGGTTATTTTGCCCATTTGTTGATGCAGTTTCTGCATAGTGCCCATGGTCTTTACAATTTTGTATGTTTTTGCTGTGGCTGGTACTGGTTGTTCCTTTCCATATTTATTGCTTCCTTCAGGAGCTCTTGTAAGGCAGGCCTGGTGCTGGCAGCAAGAATTTCAAGCCATTGGATCTTAGCTTGCTGGGCTCCATGGTGGTGGGATCCAGGGAGCTAGACCACCTGGCTCCCTGGCTTCAGCCCCTTTTCCAGGGCAGTGAACATTTCTCTCTCCCTTGCATTCCAGTAGCCACTGGGGCATGAAAAAGAACTCCTGCAGCTAACTCTGTGTTGGCCCAAACGGTCAGCCATTTTTGTGCTTGAAACCCAGGGCCCTGGTTGTTTAGGCACCCAAGGGAATCTCCTGGTCTGCGGGTTGTGAAGACCATGGGAAAAGCATAGTAGCTGGTCCGGAATGCACTGTTCCCCATGGCACAGTCCCTCACGGCTTCCCTTGGCTAGGGGAGGGAGTTCCCCAGCTCCTTGTGCTTCCCAGGTGAAGTGATCCCCCACCCTGCTTCAGCTCGCCCTGCATGGGCTGCACCCAGTCTAACCAGCCCCAATGAGATGAGCTGGGTACCTCAGTTGGAAATGCAGAAATCACCTGCCTTCTGCGTTGATCTCGCTGGGAGCTGCAGACTGGAGTTGTTCCTATTCGGCCATCTTGCCAACCACCTCATTAGATAGTTCTGAAGAGCAAGCAATATGATCAATGGAAATTATTTCCAGAAGCTACACCTGGCTATGCCCAAAAACCTTGAGCAGGTCCTTTACACTCTCCAGGACTGAGTTCATCAACTATAGAAAGAATGGCCAGATGATCTCTGAGGTCACTGAGTTTAGGAAGGCAGAAAATGGAAAGAAAGGCTATGAGTGACATCACTTACACCATACTGCCAGAGGGAACTTGCAAACATCAGTATTTCTGTCCATTCAGGTCTAACAGCCTCAGAGAAAATGCTGCCAAGTATATAATTATTTTCATGCTAACACTACACCAATCCCATCACAAACTTAGAGCCAAAGCCCACACTCCACACCACTATGTCGCATAAGCAATTTTTGCATTATTTCAGTTTGAAACTCTCCATGTAAACCTCAAGTGAGGGTAGGGCAGATTCAGATTGTGATTATGAGAGACAAAACATCTCAAGAGCCAGTTCTTTATCTAAGGTCTTTAAACAAACACCCAACAAGTTATGTGTAGAAAAATATTACACCATGTGTTTCATGTGCTCTCAATCTGCATAATTTGGGAGTCAGGTCTATAATAATAATTTTGGTGTGAGGTTTGTAATCACAGTCAATTTCTTTTTTTCATCTCTGTCACCAACTGATTCCAGTTACCTTCCTACTTTATCTTTTGATTGCAGAAAAGAATAAGGGATTAAACTGGACATCAGTGTTCTAAAATAGATCTTTCGTATATCTCTTTTCGTATCTTAAAATTATTGACTCAGCAAAAGGAAGGAAAGAGAAAGAAAATCTACATAATGGACTCTTGCTTTCAAAAATACATTTATAAATTGCAAGCCAGCAAGATCAATAACTAACACATGAAGGTGATTACATAACACCAGTGGCTTTTTAACAATAGTTTTACCTTATAGAACATTTAACTCTATGGTCAATATTCCATGATACTGCCTTCAGCCTGCCACCAGTTATTTGGAAAAGAAATCTTAAGTGATCCAAACAATTCCAAAAGTAGTGTGAAGAAGAGTTTTCATGGGGAAAGCTCTAGTCTAGTAAATTCTCATTTTTAATCAAGGCCCTCTCCAAATATTACCACCTCAATGTTCAGCAGTCAGCCTGAAAGGATTCTACAACCACATTGGAGCTCTAAGACAAGAATGAATGACACAGGACATACCAGAGATCATGGCAAATCCAAGCTGGGTATATATTAGTTTGTTGCAAAATTAATTGTGGTTTTTGCCATTAGTTTTAACGGCAAAAACCACAATTAATTTTGCACCAACCTAGTATCTCACAGTGGACTGGTAAAGCAACACACACCAATGTGGTCCCTTCTTATTTTCAGTACTTTGTTCGCTCTCCCATTACATGTCTTCAAACTTTTCATAACTCCCTCTGAGTTGATTGCAATTTTCCCATTCGAAGAATCATTCTTTCATCTTTTAGAATTACTCTTTTCATAGAAAATCAGTTTTCATTTTTGGCTTCATTTTGCTTCTGCTCCTGCAATTATGATTCCGTCGTCTTGTGATTCCAGGACATTTAAAAAAAAAAAAAAAAAAAAAAAAAGGCGAGGCAGTGGCTCAAGCCTGTAATCCCAGCACTTTGGGAGGCCGGTAGGCGGATCCGCGAGGTCAGGTCGAGACCATCCTGGCTAATAGGGTGAAACCCGTCTCTACTAAAAATACAAAACTAGCGGGCGAGGTGGTGGGCGCCTGTAGTCCCAGCTACTCGGGAGGCTGAGGCAGGAAGAATGGTAAACCCGGGAGGTGGAGCTTGCAGTGAGCTGAGATCCGGCACTGCACTCCAGCCTGGGAGACAGAAGCGAGACTCCGTCTCAAAAACATACAAAGGGAGGTGGACTCACTTCTCAGCTCAGCTACTTCTTAGCAGTATGAGCATAGACAACTTGCTTAACAGTTCTATGCCTTAGTTTATCATCTAAACTCATAATCTTACCTTCACAATCTCACAAATTATGTGAGATGGGGAATATAACAGACACAACCTCACAGGATTGCTATGAGGATTAAACTTGCCTCATATGAGAGAAGGACTTTGCAAATAGCATATAGCTGACTGTATGTTTTAACACATGCATCTACCTGGAGTATGAGAGTATCTTGGACTGGTCTGACTCATTTCTGTATCCCCAGCATCCAATGCTGAGTAAGACCCAAAACATACGCTTAATGTTTGCTGAAGGCATGAATGACTCGTCAGTCATTTACCTCTATGGTCAATAAAGGAAGGCACTCCTTGTGTGTCCCCATAGTACGCCAAAAGCAGGGACCATGTCCTATGTATCTCTGTGTCCCTAGTATCCATCATAGTGTCTGGCCCAAGGTAGTTGGTCACACACATTTCAACTGATGAATTAATGAACAACCCCGTCAGGATACGCCATTACCAACACCTCAGGTTCACTTTTACTTTCATTCCCAGGTCCCCCTACCCTCCCACTTTGACTTTAATTTCCACTCACCTATTGCTTTTATCATAAAGCCTTCCTTGACGTACCCCACCCTTATAAGGCATGTCTCCTCTGAATGCTTCTCACATGCACAAAATAGACAGCTTAGCTTTATATTTTATGCTCTTCGAAGTTGCTCACCACCACTGCAGATATAACATCTGAGATCACCAATCAGAATTCAAATACTTTGGGGGCAAAGGCCATGCATCATCAATCTGTCAAATTTTCTACAATGACTGGCATCATACTGGGCACTAAGCTAAATGATGATCTTCTGGAACTTACATACCCTAAGGGTATTCCATGCACAAATTGCTCTGAGCTGGGTAGCTACTGGAAGAATTATATCATCCAGAGTCCTCAAAAATTGAGTTTTCCGAAATATTGGGAATTACCTTTTTTCTTAGTTCTGTTTCTCTCTGTATGAAAATAAAAACGCCTCATTCTAACATACAATATATACTTCTTTTACTTTTCTTTTTTTTTTTTTTTTTTGTCCGAGACAGAGTCTTGCTCTGTGCCCCAGGCTGGAGTGCAGTGGCGCGATCTCGGCTCACTGCAAGCTCCGCCCCCCCGGGTTGACGCCATTCTCCTGCCTCAGCCTCCCGAGTAGCTGGGACTACAGGCGCCTGCCACGGCGCCCGGCTAATTTTCTTGTATTTTTAGTAGAGACGGGGTTTCACCGTGTTAGCCAGGATGGTCTCGATCTCCTGACCTCGTGATCCGCCCGTCTCGGCCTCCCAAAGTGCTGGGATTACAGGCTTGAGCCACCGCGCCCGGCCTACTTCTTTTACTTTTCATTTTTTTTTTTTTTAATTTATTTATTATTATTATACTGTAAGTTGTAGGGTACATGTGCATAACGTGCAGGTTTGTTACATATGTATACTTGTGCCTTGTTGGTGTGCTGCACCCATCTTCTTTTACTTTTCAAGTGGGGGCTCGCAAACATGATTTGGCCACCTTATATGCATCATTAATTACAAGTGGCTGTACACACAACTGAAGATGGAGATGACGATGTGTGCAATAGGGCTGCCTAATTTAACTGATGACTGTGTGTGGTCACAGTCCCCGATCACATCTAAATTGCACAGGTTGGCACACTGACCCCCTCCCCAAAGGACTACTGCACTATGGGTTGCTGACCTATATCCCTGCCTCCAAATACATCCAGAAAATAAAAGAACTCTACATCTGTGTTGCTCTCAGGTGCCATTCAGCAGTTATCTGCTGAACTATCCCTATGTGCCAGGTACTATGTGAAAGAGAATAGTCCCACAGTTTACTGAAGGTTGAAACAAGCAGAAGAGATGACTGATAACCAAGTAACAAAATATGCCTCTTAACTGACATTTGGACAGATCACTGAAGTAGTAGCAGAAAGACAAACCGACACATTTGCTCATTCATCAACCATTTACCTAAAGCAGCTCTACAGAACCGAAACCTCACAGTTCCTGCCTTCGTGTGACTCACAGTCTGGTGAGAAGCAGATGTGCAATAAAATCACTAGTCCTTTGACAGAGATGTTCAAATTGCAGTGAAGCACAGGAGTACTAGCAGTTAGGTGTGCCTGGGGGCCTCTCAGAAGACCTCACCAAAGGGGGAACACAGGGCATGTTCTTGATCTCAGCTCTGTTCTTGATCTCAGTCTAGCTGGAGTACTGAGGTATAGGGAACAGCTACGCCCAACACTGACCCCAACTCCAGGAAGGCAAAGATGGACTGTCATTCTAGTTGCCTCTTCTCTTCACTTCTGCCCTAGCAATCTCCGCAGCTCACCTTGGTTTTGACTACTACTTCATTCAGATGTTTAGATCCCTACTGCAGAGAGTCCAGGCCGTTGGCCAAGTGGCAGATTGAGGGTGGTTGAGACTGGCTTCAGTCTAGACCTGCAGGGAAGGAAATGAACACAAGCAAGGGCAACTCTGAAAGAGCAATCTGCCCAGCTGTAGTCTGCCATTCCACGAGCATCAATGGCTTACTGCGAACCATGACACTATGCTTGAATTACACCAGTCCCTGCCTTCAAGGAGCCCACAGTATAGTGAGGGAGAGACCCATAAACAGATAATATAATGCAGTGTGATAACTGCTATAATTCAGAAACTGTCTAATACAATTCAGAAATAAAGTGCTGAGATAACAGTGGGAATTATCCACTGGGAGAAGGGTGGAGAAGGTGGAGAGGGTTGATGCTTGAACAGGGTCTTGAAGGGACTGGAGGCGCTTTTCCAGTTGGATGAGGTGGGGAAGAACCTTTGCAGCAGATATTGCTAGTTCTTTACTGAAAAAAACTCCTTCACCATCCTCTTTTCCCTCTCCAACACAACCCAGACTTTATGCAGACTATTGTTTTAGACAGAGACGCTCTAGGCAGATAATCTCCATAATAAGGACTTAAGTAATAATAATAATAGCAAACACTTATATAGAGCTTACTCTGTATCTGTCACTATTATATGTGTTGTATATATTAACCAATTTAATCCACACAACAACCCAATGAGGTAGGTACTACTGTTATCCCCATTTTACAGATGGGAAAACAAAGGCACAAGCTCTGCATGCTTCATTGCCTCTTTATTATGAGATGTTGAAGGTCCACACAGCAAAAGGGACTTTATGAGCAATCTTAGGAAGTACCCTGGATTACATATGAAACGGTAAAGCTCAGGGAGAGCATTTCCTAAATAGTATAAATTGTCCTTCCTGAAAATTTTCCAAGCTTTGAACTTCCATAGGACCATCAGTCTTTTATGTTAAATAAATTGAAGTGTCATAAGGTGGCTTCTTCTGAAATTGCGTATTGTTCTAGTTCATATAGTATTAAATGTTCTGTAATATTCTCATCATTGAATGACAGCAAGGCAGCAGAAGTGCAGGCTCTCCTGCTGATTCGGGCCTGTCACTTTCACAATACATTCTCTTTTATCTGTCAATAGTAAATTGTTCACATATTCCCTTGGGATGGGGTGGGGAAGGTAGCAAAATAAAATAATCTGGGCCATGAAAACTTAGAAACCAAGTATGTAATTTCCATTGTGAATCATGCTCAATTAGGGGAAATTCCTGATAAAAGTCTGTGTTTTTTTGATAGCTGAACAATATTCTACCACTCAAGGCCTTCTAGGGAAAAGCAAGTCCATTCATTTAAAAAGTACATTTACATGTATAATGCTCACCAAATGCTTTCACATATCATATCTTGTTCTATACTCCAACAAGCTTAGTGGGTGCTTAATGTTATTATTCTCACTGTAGAGTTTCACAAAACTGTGACCCATTGAGATTAAGAGGCTCACTCAAGGGCACCCAGTTCCTGTCTTCTTTCCACAAATACACACAGTTCCCTCCCTCCTCACCACCACATTCAAATATTTATATGACAGATGGGCACTTCACTGAAGACAAAGAGGAAGGACAAATCTGCAGCCCCTTACTACACCAGCTAATTGTCCTGGCAGGGATTCACTCCCCTGTTCTGTCTATTTGCACACCATTGGCTGGCAGGACATGCGGAAAACATGTCAAAAGTATCACATGTCCAAATTTTGTACAATGGAGGCTGGAGCAATAATTTTTCACATTAGGTCTGTGACCTCCTCAATACAGAATCAACTCTGCCCTTCCAGACCTAGTGGGTCTTCCCCACCTTATCTACCTAGAAGTGGCAAGAGTTACACAGAGCACTGTTCAGAGGGTGAAACGATTTGGATGTGTGTCCCCTACAAATCTCATGTTGAAACGTGACCTCCAGTGTTAGAGGAGGGACTAGTGGGAGGTATTTGAGTCATGTGGGCAGATGCCCCATGAATGCCTTGGTGCCATCCCCATGGTAATGAGTGAGTTCTCACTCTGTGAGTTCGGCTGAGAGCCGGTTGTTTAAAAGGGCCTGGCACCTCCTCCCTCTCTCTTTTACTCTCTCTCATCATGTGCTAAGGCAGCTTTCCCTTTGCCTTCCACCATAATTGTAAACTTCCTGAGGCCTTGCCAGAAGCAAATGCTGGTACTACACTTGTTGCACAGCCTACAGAACCATGAGCTAAATAAACCTCTTTTCTGTATAAATCTCCCAGTCTCAGGAATTCCTTTAGAGCAATGCAAAATGGACCAAAACCAGGAAATAGGGAGCATATGGATCTACTAGTCCTAACAGTAATCCACAGCAAATACTGAACAACAACCACTTCTCTCCATAACTTTGACTCACATACTACTCAATGCAAGTGGCTCCACACTGTTCTTGCTTGCACTTTGCCGATCCTCAGGAGAGGCTGATCTATCTAGCTGATACTTTCTCCTACTTTCAGGAGTCAAATGGTCTAAAGTAGCTCAAGCAGAATCTATGTTCCTGAGAGGTGCTCATTCTTCCCAGATATCAGAACAGTTAATACTTTCTTTTGCATAAATGAAAGTACGTTATGCCTGAATTTGCAAATCATCAAGTAGCTTCAACACCAAAGCAGGTATATCCATGGGTACCTACCAACTTAGTACATGTAAATGTTATCTGTATGCATATATAGAAATTTCAGAGAGTACAATTAAAAAAGTTGTTCATGAACTTTTAAGATTCAAATAACCAGAGACTACATTTGAAATTCTGCCTTGCAGAATTTACACAGAAATGCAGAAAGGGCTTTACCCTTGTTCAGTAAAAAACACCTCTAACTGCCTGACTTATGGGTAATACATTTTTTATTCTTGTGCACTTTTATTTTACCCAGGCAACATGCAAAAGTTAGTAACCCTCTTCCCCAAGATACCTGCATGGCTTTCTCTCAGAATTTTACTCAAATATCATCTTCTCAGTAAGTCCATACCTAATCATCATACTCAAAACTACAGCCATTTACCACCACCACCACCATACACACATTCCCAGATTTATTTTCCTCCATAGCACTTGTCAGCAGATAACATACCTTTCTTACCTATATATATTGCTTATTGTCTGTCTCTACACACACACATGCACACACACACACACGAATGTAAGCCTAGGAGGGCAAAGATCTTTGTTTTATTCATTGCTATATCACTTATAGAGATAATATTTAACTCTCAAATCTTTAGAACACTGCCTGGCACATAGTAGGTATTCAATAAATATTTGTTGAATTAATGTTAAATGAAAAATCTTTATTTTCAAATTTTCAAATAAAATTTTCCCATATAAGCCAGAAGTGTTATTTCAGAATGAACAATCTTTTTCCTTCCTTCTTTTGCTGATGTATTTCTGACTTCACATGGTTGTCTTCTTCTTTAGAGAAAGCACTCAAATGCACATTCCAGAACACTTTATTGGGAGGACTCTTATTATTTTAGCTTCACAGGTAAACGATTTAGTTCTAGTTCACATACAGATGAAACCAGACCTGGAAAGTACTTGTATTAAGTTTGTTTTGCGCTGCAACAAAACTCATTAAATCAGACCTAACAATGCAGAATTCGTTGAGGTATCCGTGAGAAAGGGGTATGCTGAGTACATAGTAACACTTGCCAACCACACTCACAATAACTGCTTTCCAAAACAGTAAGAAAATTTTAAAATAGTTTTATTTCTTCATTCTGGCAAATCATGAAATCCATACAATTCTACTAGCTAGAAGTTCATGTTACTTTGTATACTTGAGTATAATAAGTGTCTCTTTTAATCCACTATATAATACTACCTTTTGGTTCTACTATTCAGAAAGCACCTGTACCCTGATGCAATTATTGCAAATCTCTGTGCCTTTGAAAAGTTTATCTTATAATCCAACTTTTGTCAACAGCAGTTCCAATTCCTATACATTTCCCCTTTACTGGTAAGTGAGTTCTTACCAGTTGTAGTTTTGGCTTTTACATTTGATGTTCTGAAACACGAGAAGACCATATTGCTATAAGACTATGCAGAGCGGGGAAGGTCCAAAACAGTGGTAGTCCACTGTGCATGTCCACCCATGTGCCCCCACTGAAGTTGGTGTGGGGTAGAGTCAGGACCTAGATTCTCTGAAAAAGCTCTTCAGGGGCTTCTGTCCTCTGCCTTACACCACCTCCAATGACAAACACCAGGAAGTTCTTAGAGGAAAGGTCTACTCTAAACACTAAATGATTATGCTTAAAAGCTATTATCTTGTTAATCATATCACCCCTAAAACTAAAGTCAGGATCTGGCATTATCATAGACGCTTTACAAATGGGAATACTGATATAGAAGCATGTAAGTGATTTTCTGTTGCACTAAATAAAGGCAAGATAACAGCAATGTGAGTTCTTAAGTCCCAGTCCAGTACAGGGGACCATTATATCACACACATTCTATGGTTTGATTTCCACTTTAGATTATTCCCAGTAATAAGCTACAAATAAGAAAGACTAAATAGGCTAATCTGCACCTAACCAGGAAGTATACCTGCATAAGAATGTACCTGCATAATGCCAGTTCATTTATTTGGGCAATATTTATAAATGGTCTGCTATGTACCTTAGAAGTAAAGGATATTAGGATCATTATGAATCACCATTGAAAATCAGTCTGCAATCACAGAGGGAAAATGTAAGAGATGAAAAAAAGGAGATACAGAGAAGAAGTGATACTGCTCAAGTGCTAGAGATGGGACTGAATCCCAGAAACATAGGAGTCATCATTCATGACTCCTGTCTCCCGCTTAAGTAAATGAGGTATCATTGTACCACTCATGTTATTATTTGCACAAAACCCAATCTACCCCAATTCCTGGATAGTGCTCTCAAATCTTTAGACATTGTCCATCTTCATTCTCGCTCTACCAAGTCTCAGCCTGGACCACTGCATCAGCTTTCTCACTGCCTTTCTAGCCAGACAAGAGTTTTTAAAAATGTAAATCAGATCACAGGGCTTCCCATCATGAAACTCTCCAAAGGCTTTCCAATGCATTTGAAATGAAATCCAAACTCTTCATCCTCATACACAAAAGTACACCTCAATGCCTTGGTGTGCCAGCCCTTGCCTACCTATTCAGGTACACCTCATGCCTCTCTAGCCATAATGCATGTCGTGCAGTTATTCCCTTTTACACTTACATATGTAATACTCTTCTCTCTCTCTCTCTTCCTCTCTCTCTCTCTCTCTCTCTCCCTCTCTCCCTTCCTTCCTGCCATTCTTCTCACTTCTTTGTCTTCAAATGAGCTGTTCTCTCTGCTTGAAATTCTCTTTGCCCTCCTCTTTGCCAGGCTAGGTCCTAATTCACTTTTCTGATCCCAGCTGATCTCTCTCCTCAGGGAGCATTCCCTGGCCCTTCAAGGCTGTGTTAGCTGCCCTCCTCTGAGCTTGCACAGTTTCCAGGGCATCTGCTATTACAGCACTGATCACACTGTATTTGTCCCAATTGACTATTTGCTTGTCTGTCTTCCCCACTACACTGTGAGCCCTGCAAGGGCAGGGACAATCTGTAGCTTGGTCACATTTTTCCAACACCTACAATCAAGCTTGACAGAGAGCCAGCACCCAATACATGTTCCTTGAATGAATAAATGGTATGAATGGAACTATCCCAAAGAAGATCTGGCATTCGTGATAGTAGATTTTATTTCTTTTTTTTTTTAGGACGGAGTCTGCCTCTGGCTACCCAGGCTGAGGGTGGCCGGATTCCCAGCCTACCGTGTAAGCCCAGCCTCCTGGCTGCCCCTCCCGCCCCAGCCTCCCTGAGTAGCTGGGACTGCCAGGCCCACCACGCCTTCTGGCTTAGGCTTCTTTTTTGTATTTTAGGTGAGACGGGTTTCCAGCCCATGGTGTTAGCCATGTGATGGTCTCATCTCCTGATCTCGTGGATCCGCCTGTCCTGCCCTGTAAAGTGCTGGGATTACAGGGCTTGCTTTACCACACGCCAGCATTTCCCATTTCCTCTCAAGTGCAACTGCTGAGACAGCAGAAAGCCATGATGGATACATGGAAGCCAGAAATGAGCTGGGGTTCTGGCCTGGATTCACACCCTACACCACAGAATGGCATTTATCCATAACATCAATATTCTTTGACTTAACAAAATCTTGAGAAATGCATTTCAAGAATAGCCATAAAACTTATGTACTTTCATGAATAAAGTTGATTGCTTCTGCTTTCTGACTGGCTGTAATTCCCACAAATACTAGAATGTATATCTTTGAATAGTTATACATCCCTCTTCTTGTTACTAATGTGAAAAATCATGGCTGCAGATATATTTATGGATTCTCTTGACTGCTGGAGTCCACGCCGACAAAACCGGAAGGTACCGTGAATCACCAGAAAAAAAAGGTCTCTACTAAAATCTAATGGGCTCATCTCACTTGTTTTATAGCATCCTGAAGTTTTATCTCATAAATCAGCATTCCATCAAGTGCATTGGCTACTATTGATTCCACGTATCTTCTCATATATTTTTCCTACCAGGGAACTCCTCTTTCATTAATGTGACAGAAAAATTGCATTTCTAATATTCTCTGCTTAAAATCTGAATCAATGGACTGTCTTACTGAAATGAGTGGGTATGGAACGTGCCAGGACTTCCATGTGAATCTAAGGTGACCTACTACTTAGAATACTGTACCTTCCGCTCTTCTGGCAAGCCATGCTCTGCCTATCTCCTAGCTTTCATGTGCTACATTACTCTAGGACACCTTATTCCCTCCTCATCAACTGGATAAATTCTACTTCCATCCTTGAGGTGTCAAGCTACGATCGATTTGCTTCACTGACCCAGCCAGCTCCTCTGTTCTAGTTCCCTGCTCTCAGCCATGCACTGCTTCCTTTTTTATTCTCCCACTATCAGCCTGTTGTAAGAGTGGGAATAGAGACTCTTTCCTGCATCAGTGTTTCACCATGCCCAGCCTGCACGCTTCTTGATGCTCTTGAATGAATGAGTCCAGACTCCAGGCATGCCCCTGCAAGCATTGTCTATCACCCAAAATAAATATATCTGTAGGCTTCTGCCTCCAACTAGTGGGAAAAATATATTAAAGATTGAAGGCCTTTAATATGCTTCTGCTGTGCTTTTCTACTTTGGGAGATTTCATTTGCACATTTATAAGATGTTGAGACGGCCCTTAGAGGGTGGGGTGGCTGAAATTGTGCTTAGGAGCCACACATGGAGGGAAATCTGTGCCCTGACATAAAATAACAGCACTCTGGCACTAGCTGCACAACTCAAAGCCACACACCTCTTCAGAGGTGGTGCAGGAGGAGGCAGAGTCTGGTGGAAGACCAGTGGACTTACTTCAAATCAAAACTAAAAAGCCATATTGAGATATTTCCTCTCATTTGATGCCAAGCATTCAATAAATGTTTCTCCTACTCCCAAAAAAAGATAAAAAAAAAAAAAAACCTGATTGCTCTATGCATTTAAAACTAATCTAGGCTCAACGGGAGCTTTAAGTGTTTCCAAATATGTGCTAGCCAGATAAAAACCAATAAAAATCTTGAATCTTCCAAGACTAAACTGTTGCTAAATTTTTCCAAATTTCTATCTAAACATTTATTATTGCATTTGCCTTTTGAGCCAGGGCTTGGTCTCACACTATTCAGAATTACAACTTGGTCCCTGCACTCACACAAGTTTGGCAGTGACATTACATGGGCATACAAAGGGAAATGGAAATCAATGGTATAAGGCAAAATGCAAAGATGAAGGGGCATAGCTTGGCTGTAGAAAGTTCATTATTTACACACACACACATAAAATCACTATAAAAGTAATATAATAGACCCAGAGGACCTATAAAAGTCCCATTTACTCTACTCTGTGGTCTTAAACTTGGAAAGCCATTTGGATTATGCCCCACCTCCAGTACCCTAAAAATTCTGTGAATTTTCCTTACTTTTATTCACCATGTTATTTTAATAATCTTAGACGCTAAAGATTGAGGGTGTCAAATTGAGGGCTCTAGTAATTTATCCTATCAATTAAAAGATCTACACCTAAGTTCATAGCCAGCATTTATTCACATAAGAGTCAAGATTGAAAGGCAACCTCCAAGTGTCCTCTCCATGGATGGGAAACGGAAGGCTTAAATGTGTAGTCTAAGCATAAATGGCATTATTCAGCCGGAAAGTTTAAAAAGAAATCTTCCTATTATTATAATATGCTAGGATGAGCCTCAAGGCCCATCTTTTCCTCCTTTATAAATTAACCTAATCTCTAGGTGTCTCCTTTTTAGAGCAATGCTAAATGAAATAAGCCAGTCACAAAACGAGATAAATAACTATAGGTTCAATTTATATAAGGTATCCAGCATGGTCAAACCGCATAGAAACAAAGCAGAACGGCGGGCCGCGGCAAGGATCTTCAGGTGAATGGGAAATGGGAATTGTTTTAATCGTATGGCTTATTCTCACTTTGAGATAAAGTGAAGACTTTGATCTCACTGGCTGGCAGGCCAACTGGTTCTGATTATATACTCTGTTAAATACTTAAGTTCACTGATCTGCCATTGCGATGGCAAAACCTTTATGTTATGTATTTACTACAATTAAGTAAAAATAAAATTTCTAAGATGGGATCATGCCATAATGCCATGGTGTATTGCCATCCTGAAGTCGCACGCAGAAAAATATGATTGTATAAAAGGTCCTAAATGTGACAACTACTCTGTTCTTTTAATGCGAATAAATATCAGGATAAATATGGGATGAGTATATCTTTTTAGAATCTGTTCTGTGCCTTGTAAGCACATATGCAACTTATTTAGGGCTGGCAGAAGCATTTTTAAGTAAACATCCTAAGGAAAGTTTTGTATTAATAATAAGCTACCCAAAGGACCTTGGTTTCAAACCAAAGAATGTCATGGAGCTGGGTGAAAGGAAGGCTAGAAGACCATGCATTTTAGAAATAAGAAATGTTAGTGATCTTTTAGTTCAACTTGGATTTAAACTGCAACAGCAGCCACATTTTGGGGCTAAGGAAATTGAACTAGATAGTGTTCAAGGACCTTGGCCTCTGGCTTGGCACAATTGGTTGCTTGTTTGATTGGAAAAAGAAAAAAAAAAGGAAAAAAAGAAAAATACTCCTAGCCATTTATATTAATCCTTGATTCTGCGATTTAGATAACAGAGGGGCCACCTGCCTTGAATCTGTTAATGTGAAATGTCCTGGGCTTAGCCCTCACTAATCTGTCTGCGACCTTTGGGTGCTATTGCCCCCAGGGCTCTAATTCTTCTATCAGAAAAAGGGTTAGACTAAATGATGGGATGGGGCTATCCCTTCCAGCCACATGCAGCCTGGTGATTGGAGGGATCTGTGGAGCATGGGTAGATTAAGGCTGCAGAACAATGGAATATAATTTACACTCATAGAACTGGATACTTATAGACTTGGACTCATAAAATACCGGTTTTATGTATTCTTTTGCCAAGCAGTAAAATATATTTATAATCATTACAATAAAAGATAATAACTATAGGCCAAGAGAGCCAAATTTGCTAAAGAAGCTCTAAATTGTAATTAAACAATTCTTTAACACTCAGGCCTCTAGGCCTATTTTTTACTTCTTTCTTTTAATCCTTTGTGCCTAAAGAAATATGTAAGTACACTTAAAGATGATACTATTAAGGCAAACTTTCTGCAACACAACTCTTTATTATTGCATCTGTCTCCGCTACCAAATTTGAGTTAGATTTGTATATATATAGTCCTTTATAAACTGAGTCTCCCATATGCACGTACCAAGAGATATGCACTCTGACCAAATCTTACTCTCAGTAGAGAGTGTCTACTCTTCCAGCCATGAAATAAGTAACTCATTCTAGCCTGTGCCAAGTATAGGGAAACAGTTTATCTTCTACCAGATTTCCTGATCCTGGGAGATGCTCTACCTAAAAAATCAATACAAGATTTTTCTAAGGTTCTAGTTTTGTCACTTGTCTAGAGATAATGGCCTCTGAAAAAGAATCGCTTCATTTCTTTTCCTCTCCTTTTTTCTGCATGCTGCCCTTTAAAGATATGCTCTTGTGCCATAAATCTTGTGTTGTTGTTTTATGTCCAGTGGGGTGGAGGGAGGAAGCCTGCGGTTTTCAAACGGTGAATTCACAAAAGTCCCAAAGGCTCTGTGATACAACCAGGGCCATCCTATATTACAGCCTGAAACTCCCCAATTCCATAGAGGAAAATAAAAACTAATTTATAAATTCCCAAGTAAATCTGAGTGGTAATAGGTCAATGACCTTGGATTGGTCATGAACCAATGATAGAGGATGACTGTTTGCGCCCTAAGGATGATAAGGGTGGGGGTACCTAGGCCCAGCCCCACACTCCACCCTGCTTCCACTCCTCCCATCACTCACCTCAGATGCAGGTAGAAAATTCAGGTCCAAGGCATGTGGAATTCATTATTCAATTCTGTGTCATCCTGTTCCAGACTCTGGGCAGATAGGAAATGCCCTAGAAGTCCTACTCCACCCCTTATCCCACCAGTTTAAACCCACTGAAGTCTGCTTATCATAAGGGTCCAAATATTTCCTGGAAGGCCACTGACTCTGCCTTCTAACAGCTGTGCTTAGGATTTCATCTCTGACCCAGGTGCATGCCCAAGCCCTTCCCATTCCCACCTCTAAGTGAGAGCTGGCTTTGAAATTCTCCTGCTTCCTTTCTCCTAAAGGGAGACTCATCCAGGAAACAAATTGAGGCAAGACTGGCAGGTGATAGAAAAAGTAGCAAAAGGGAGGTGAAGGCTCTGAGCAGAATGACGAGGCGTGAAGATGAGTAGGGCTGGGCAAGGATCTTGGTGATTACTGAATTCAACCCAAGCGAAGATACTGAGAACTCAAAAGCATACGTAGATAAATGCTGGTCTCTGGGGACTGGCCTAATCTCTATGTAACTATTTTGAGTGGTTGGACTCTTTGGAGAATCTGTTCAAAAACAATGGAGCCTGCCTACCAGAAAATTGGCATGCATATATATAATTTCCTTTTTTTGAGACGGAGTCTCTCATGTTGTCAGCCGTTTGGTAGGCTGAGTGTAGCAGGCTTGATTCTCTGTGCCTTACTGCAAGCTCCAAATTTCTCCTGGCTCACGCATTCTCCGCCCTAGCCTCCCAAGTAGCTGGGACTACAGGCTTCTGCCACCCCGCCTGGCTATTTTGTATTTCTTAGTAGAGGGTTTCCACTGCATAGCTTTCAGGATGGTCTCGATCTCCTGACTCCTCGTGATCCATCCTACTCCCAAAATGCTGGGATTATAGGCTGGAGCCACCGCTACTCTGGCCCTGTATACATAATTTCTAAGAGGATCCTGTGGACTGGGCTTCTAGGACAACAAGCTCTAACCAGGCCCATGATGGGGATTCAACTAGTCCTGAAGAACTGGTGACACCTGCCATGCTAGACTAGCAGCTCTTTCCTAAAGTTCCCAATTCAGTAGGCAGGCAGGAGGTTTTGGTTTTGCTGTGTCAGAATTTAGAAAAAAATAAACAAACAAAATTAAACTCCAGGATTCTTTTAGGCCTTTGAGGAACACCGCCGCCCAGAGGCAGAGAGGGTCCCTAAACCAGCTAAAAGTAATTAGAACCACTCAGGAGCTTAATAAAATGTATTTCTAAGGCTCATCACTCTAGATATACTGAATCCCAAAATTCCTGGTCGTAAAGGTATATGGTTAGAGGTGATGCTGACGGGTTTCGGTCCAGGAAACCACAGCTAAGCAACCCAATGCATGACTTCATCCAGCTTGACTCCATTAGTAACTTCCATTTTGGCCAGAGTCTGATAGCGCCGATGCCTGATCACCTACCGCTTCTGATACAATGACCACCAACATGGAACAGAGGCTTCATGCACTGAAAAAGCCAGCTCCTAAAGAAACTCTGGTAAAATATGGCTTGTATTTATCCATGAAGGCAGGATAGCATTCGTCTAGCTTCCACTGCTGCATTCTCCGTCTGAGGTGCGAAGCCGGGAGGGCACAAGGTGAAGGTTCGGCGGTTACATTTATCGAAAGTAAACCAATGTGATGAATTAATTTACACATGCATTAAAACTGAAATCACTGTATTAAAAGTTTAATTGTCCAATGCATGTGAATCTGCGGATTTATTTCTATCACTAAGAAACCTCTACTGAGAGTCCTCTAACTGAAAAATCAATATGCAAATCACTTACTATTCTCTGAGTAATATTATCAGTATCATCACTGACCAAATTTGCATGTAAATACAGTACATTATGAAGTGCAGCAATTGTATCCTAAAATTAAATTAGCAAAATTAAATCCGGGTAGGATTATTGCTGTGGCCCATAGCTTGGTACAGAGAGTTTCAAAGTAAAGGAGCATTTATATGGAAACTCTAGGATGGATGATCAGCATTACTACGAATACATTTAGTGAGCAATTTGTTCTGTGAAAGGATCCTTCTGAAGACATTCCAGTCTATATTCAGAGAGATAAGATATACAGATGAGAAGCACCCATGAGATATACCCCAAAGTGAAACACTCCATGGGACACAAGGATGTGGGTGATAGAGGAAGCCCCAGACAGGGCAAGCAGTGCCTGCTGGAGGAAAAGAAAAGCTCATGGAGGATGAGATTTAGTTTGGACTTAGCCAGCAATATGTGAAAACTGGCTAGCAGTCTATGCTAGACTGGAGCAAGGAATGGGGAGCAAAAACCTAGTTTCCAGCGATTAACCAGTAAGTGGCACATTTCTATTAATATTATTTTCTATTATTATACTACATATAATCAGTATTTCCACTGTAGATAAGCAAAATAGAAATATGACTAAATACCTAAATTTTATGTTTCAACTACCTTGTAGATTCCTTTGGTGTATATCTTTCAGATTTTATTCTTAGCGATTTGTTGTATATCTATTTATATATGTAAAGCTGTCTATGTGTATCGACCCAGACTTATAGGATTTTATAGCATATAGATATATACGTAGCCCCATATGGGGTACATATTCAGTATATGTACTTTACAAAATACTTAATCACGCTTGTGGTGTCCAGTGAGTAGAAGGATCTCAAGGATAAGTAGAAAAATGTTCATACACCGCAAGTACAAATCACCATCTCTGGTTACCCCTATCCACCTCCCTAGTATACATATTAATTGAAAATGATGTGGTGCAAATTATTTAATGACATAAATAACATTCTGCAATACGTTGAGAGAAAAAGGAAGTACGTGTATGTGCCTGATCCCATGGCTACACTCTAAAGATAATTAGCCATGTCTATGTATTATAATATGCAGAGAAAAAAGGACTCAAAGAAAAGCCCCCCAAAAGTTAACTTGGTGAGGGAACCTTGTGATATTTTCTTCCTCTATGGCTTTTATGGATACCCAAATTGTTCTCAAATTATGCACTATTTTGTAATCTAAAAAAAAAAAATCAAATGTAATAAAAAATATAAGCAAATATAAAATACACAAATAAATCTAAACTACCAGAGCACCTGCCTAAGATGCATCTCTGGTTTTGAGCAGCCAAAGCCAAATTAGGCATTAAGGCGAAGACAGAAAGCAAAAGCTCTGTGTTGGCTGGTCCTGACTTCAAGGCTCTTGGCTCCTCTATGCCTTCCTTTGAGGTGCTCCAGTGGGTGGGCTAGGTGTAGGGAAGTAAGAAAGCCTCCAAGTAGTTTGTGGGAGGAGGGCGCGGCCTCCTGAGCCTGGCTGCCTACCTGTTTGCTCTGATTTGGGCTACTATCTTGTCACACAAGGCTTCCCACAGGCTTTAACAACAAAGCAGCGGGTCTAGATCAGTGAGGCCAGTGGCTGCAACCGGAGCGCGGCAGCATTTTCCCTGGACTGCAGCAGCCGCCCGCCACTGGGCCTGCCATGGAGCCCTGGCCTGACCTCGCCTGCCACGGAGCCTGGTCTGGACTCCGCGGTTCCTCTTCTGCCTCCCCGTGGAGTCGATCTGGGTCGGGAGGGTAAGCAAACAGAAACCCCTACCGCCCCACCGCTGCCGCCAGGAAGGCGCCTTTGTCCGCGCCCGGAGCCGGCGCCGGCATCTCTTTGCTGCTTTCACCTTCGGGTGATACAACTTTCCGTGTTTTCAGGCAGTTTCGCCAGCACTACGAGGCTGCTTAATGGGAGCACACCTAAGGTTTGTAATAAACCTGCCTGCCAGATAAGGCTACAGGAACTGAGGAGGCTGGGTTGACTAGACTCTAGCGCGACTTCAGTCGGGTCTCCGAAGCCAGCCGAAAACAAATGTTCCTGGAATGAGAGCGTCTAGGAGCACCTTGTCCTGTTTCCAAGAATGAGCTCGCATTGCCCAGAGCTCAAAATCACTCTAAATTCAAGCTCTTGGAAGCCTTAATGTTCCGACCGACCCCGAGGGAGAGTGAGCATACACACAGAGAATCAAAGGCAAAATAAACAGGTCAATCCTCAATACTTTCAAAGTCACCATTGAAGAAGAGTCTGAAAATATCTATGGAGCATTCAAAGAACTGCACTCAGCCTGCCTTCTTTGGGTTGTTTACTTCTACTTTTTAAAGAGCTAGATAAATGTTTAAGAACCCCCAGCTATTTACTAACCCTCAACTCCAGAAAAGTAACAAATGCACTACCTACATTATTTGGAGCAAGTTTTGAGAACTGGGTTTCATGTTTGTTATGAAATTTACCTATAGCCATGCAATAGACCCATCACTGTTAATTACTGCCGTTAAGCATGGGTTCTACAATACAGATAAACACGACATGATTCCCAACTTCAAGAACTATAATTAATATGCTCGTTCAAAGTACATGTCTCTGTTAACAAGATATATTTTTTTGGAAATATTATCTAACTGAGAGGCAGCATAAATAGTATACAAAATAAAGCTTACTTTTTATTTTTCTAGAACAAATGGGTTATATAAGTGAAAAAGCTCTTCTATCGAGCTACACTTTGTTGTGGGGGTGGTTCTCACCCACGATTAATATAGCTATCAAAGAAAAAAATCCAGAAATGAAAATACTCCAATGGGCTCAGCACCTGAGAGCCCCATTTGGTTAATAAAACCACTGACATCATTAACAAGACAAGGAGGGAGGGAAAAGAAGGAGAGGCGAGGAGGAAGAGCGGGGTAGGGTTGAGAGACAAAGAAGAGAAGGGAAATGAGACATATGATTCTGCTGGGAGACAGACTGAAAGCATATACATGTAATGAAAACTAAAATAAAACAAAGTGGAGTTTTACTCAGCAGTAGATTAGAAGGGATGTATAATCTTGAAGGCCTTAGGTGGCTCGGAATACAAGATGCAGTTGTGGAAGAAGTATTTTCATTTTAAGCCCATATGAAAGCCAAAGTCACCTGGCCAATGAAAGCCACAGTCACAGGCCAATGTCCTGTCGCAGTGGTTCCAGAGAATGGCCAGGAGTAGTAGGATGCATAGGAAAGTGAAGTCAGAATGTCCCAGGCCAGAGAAGGAAGGGCACTGGCACGGCACAGTACAGAAAGTCACTCAAACCATGTTCAGGCGTTTGTTTCACTGAACAAAGGTACAGCCTGGAGCAACCATGCATTTGGTATAGGCACCTCCTCCTAGTATGTCCAATTTGGTGAATGAAAGTAATTTTTGTCTTTGTGAAAACCTGCATTAGAAAGACTCAGCTGTGCTGCCTAGGAAGGGAGTGTGATATAGTGGAGTGAGTGGTTAGAGGTAGATGTGGAGTCAATCAAATCTGACAAGACTCTCCTTCACCGTCTTTTTAACTGAGTGACCTAAGGATGTCCTCAGTCTCTCAGTTTCATGCATCTGTCACATTGGAAGAATAGTATGGATATTCATTCTCCATACACTGAATGTTATACATTATTTGAGGAATTCATGAGATGCTTCATGTCAACTCCCTGGCTATAGTGGGTGCTCAGAAAATACTATTATTTTGGGACACCAGTCAAAAGTACTTCTCCAAGCGTGGCTAGAGGGGTTAGAAAGTCAGCCATTAACTTGTTGAATTCTTTGCATGAAAGCTCTACCCCAGGCAATCTTTAGATAAAGCGTGGAAATCTCCCTAGGTATTTATCAGATTAAGCCACCAGGAGGCTCTGAAAAGTCTTTCTCTATCACAGTGCCTTCTGATAATGACAAAACAGGAAGCGAGCAGGGCATAGGACCAATGAGGTTTCCACAGGTGCATGGCACATGCATTCATCATTATTGATTACTACAAGGCCAAGCATGTGCTAGTAGTTGCAAACCACTAGGTGTGACATATAAGCTGCATGATCTCCATGAACTTCAATGTTCTCATCTCTAAAGTCTGTATGTACTAAGAGCTACTGTACTTCATTTTAGCTGTCAGGATTAAATTAGATATATGTGCAAAAATAATTTTTAAAAAAGTAAATAGTAACTGCTCAGTAATTTAGAGGCTATACTATAAAGATAGCAATGTTCATTATTATTTATTTTGCTATTAAAGGATGAATAAAAATATACCTGCAGCACGAGAATTCCCTAACTCCCAGGTCATTCAACAACCACTCCTAGAATACTAACCATGTCCAAGATTCTATTGAATGCCCCAGTGTGGGGCACAGTGGGAGTCTTCCAAGAAACCAGAGACAAAGACAAGAAGGGTTACTAATAGGGGATGAAGAGAGTGTTGCATGGGAGGTGGCCAGAGATGCATACAGGCAAAACTAATAGATGATGATAGAAATAAAAATAGGAGGCCCAAAGCGCCAGTGGCTCCTGTAATCCCAGCACTTTGGGAGGAGGCCGTAGGTGGATCGTTTGAGGTCAGGAGTTCAAGACCAAGCACAGTCCAACATGGGTGAAACCCACCGTCTCTACTAAAAGCACAAAAACTTGGTGGTGGTCTTGGCGCCTGTAATCAGCTACTCGGAAGGCGGCTGGGGCAGGAGAATCACTTGAACCCAGGAGGCGGTGGTTGCAGTGAGCCGAGATTCAAGTCGCAACCTGCTCCAGAGTCACAGAGGCGACAAGACTGAGACCCTATCTCAAAAAAAAAAAGAATAAAATAATAGCTGTCTTTAGGTAGGGAATGACTAGAAGGGGCATGAGAGGGGGAGCTTTCTGAGTGATAAGAATGCTCTGTATCTTGACTTTGGTGTTGATTTACAGTGTAAATATTTATCAAAAATCATTGAGATGCACACTTAGATTTGGCCATGTTGCAGGGGCAGCTTCAATTACAAAAAGAGAGTTAGCAGATTTTACTGTTTTCTTTCTAATTTGGCTGACTAGGCCTGCCTTTCCTAAGATTATTTTCTTTCTTCCCAGCCTACTTACAGGGGACACAATAAAAGGACAGACATGTACAGCCAGGGGATTCCTTTTTGGCCAAAAGGTGGTGTCCAGACCAAATCTGATGTCTGCAGGCCCAGGCCAAGTAGCAACAGCTCTGGACACAGCCTATTGTACTCCTAGAATGTCAGCCACAGCCTACACCAGCAAGCCTTTGCCTGTAGGGGAAGATGCTAGCCAGTGACACTGAGTACCTATTTCCATTTGAGAAAATCAATGCTAAAAGTAATTTCAAAGGGCAGAGGCAGAATAGCCATGAGAACTGCTTTACAGTAATCACAATAAACAGTCATTGTAATTTAGACTCAATATTTGTGCAACTCAGATCCCGCTGTAGGCAAGTCCTTCATATGTCCATTTGTGCCCTAAGAATCAATGGTTATTTCTTTTTTCTAATAACCCCCACCCACAATTTTCAGAATTGTGCTCTGGAAAACACTGCTTTAAGGAAAAAAGCTGGCCATCAATTCAAGGAGAATTGGATCTGAGGCCCTGGAGTGGTGGTCATAATGACTACTATATATGGTTCCACTTTCTTTAGAATTAGTAAAACTGGAAACCCACACTCTTAGGAAATGTTCATCAATATATGACATTCAAAAGTGATAAAATGCCATGTTAAAAATGTCAAATAAGATTCAACTAAGTTCCGACGAGCTGAGGTGTATTACAAATAGATAACCTACATTTCAAGTTGATGAAGACTAACTAAGATGACCCACATTGCAGGTTGTGAGCCTGAAATCCACTCTTCCAGCCTGTGCTGATAAATCATGGTGACGATGTGTCTTCTTGATAGGGAAACAAACATCAGTGACTGCAGAAGAATTAGTTATGCAGATTGTTTGTGTCTATTACTAACTGCTAAAACTAGATTATCGCCTAGTCTTCACATTTCCAAAGATAATAAATGTTAAGCTGAGCAAGGTAATGAACATGTAGGATCCTTCATCCACTCTACTTTAATGCTTATGGTTTCCCCCTCAGCCAATTGGCAATCTTGACAGATTGTGTCCATTCTTTTCCATTTTCTCAACTCCAAAATATAAGTCATGCAGAAGCAGACACTAGAAAGCCTTTTTTATTGGATATATTTGAAGAACTGCAACACATTCTGGTTGTTCTATGTTGATTGTAATTCCCCAGAAGAAGAAGTGATTTGGACATAAACAGCACAGCTGCAAAGAGACCTGGAGCGCTAACAGTTTCATCTCATACTCACATGCCTAAATCAGCCCTCTGGCTTATCAATTCTGATTCAATTCTCTCCCTGATTCCCAATTCTCTCCCAGTCCTGACCCTGTCTCAAAGCCACCCATAAAATCTCTCCCTGCCAGGCATAGACACCTCAACTCCTTCCTTCACCCCACGGCTCACCTCTGCTTCTTACCCAGGCCCCACAATTCAGCATCAGAACGCCAACCTCACCCCACATCTCCGGACCTAGGACACATACTAACCCCTTTAAATTATTTGAACTGTGTGCTGAAAAGAGGCTTAGAGAGCAGGACTAAATAGAAAGAAGATTCAAGTACCCCTCACCCGCGCTAACTTGCTCCCCTTCTAGCTTTGGCTTGTCAATAAAGAGAGAAGCTACTGCGCTGCTACAAATAATGATGAAGAGGACTTGGGTATAATGTGGACTCATCTTTCCACCTATCGAAGAACAGACCAGTATTTCTGATTACAGAATCTCCCTGGTCACACCTCTCCTTATGAGCTATGATCTACCTCCTTCAGCACAGAAGAGCCGTGTGGCTTATGACCTGTATGTAATGAAACCATGGGACCATGATGTCAAGTGAAAAAACAAGTCTCTAAGTCAATCAATAGACAGATGATCATTGTTACTTTTAGTAGAGGTCACCAACATGATGTCTTGCCGGTAAAATACCTCTAAACATCTGCTTTTGCCTGGTCCAAGTCTGAGAAAGACACTTGAGGGAAACTATTATAGTAAACCACAATGATCAAGATGATCTTTTGGAAGGAATTCAGGACTCCAAGCCTAGATATCTGCTGGCTGCATGACCACAATGCCCTGTCCTTCTTAAGTAGGATAGGATAGAAGACCATTGGAAAGAGACGGGAAATGAACAAAAGCTTGAACTGTGGTGTAAATGCATGGGGCCACCATAATCCATTCCCAACAGCAGCTGTACAGTGGCTGGCTTCTTGGGCTATGCATGGACTTGTCCTCATTGTCCAGCACAGCCAGCATGAGCTAACCTGACAACAGTGCTGTCCTCTGCTAAGAGAACCCACAGCCCACAGAGCCTTGAAACTTGCCTGGATATAAGTGGCTGTTAGGCTAAACTTACAAAGGAAAGGGTTGTTGAAAAAACACGCAACTCAAACATGTAGCCACAAACCTAAAGACAGTTTGAGAAAGTGAGAATTAAGCTAGCATTTTGCTTAATCCAAAAGATTTGGTTTATCTACAGCAGCCTACAAGATTTCCGATGCTACAGGAAAACTGTTGCAACAAACCAGAAACAGCTAACTTGGAGTGCTTGTCAACAGAAGACTGCTGAAAAGATCTTATGTGACAAAGGTAGAGAGTGAGTCAAAGCTAAAGAGAATATCTGCTTGAACAAACAAATGTATGCTTTTCTTGCTTCCCTGAAATGGAAACAAATCCTCCAGTCCAAAGAGCAGCGTGACTCAAACTATATACACATCTGCCAATTTTAAAGTTTATCTGAAGCGCCATCCTAAATACACAAAGGCGACTGGCTGCACAAGAGGCCTTTTAATAGTTTCAAACAGAATCAAGGTCCCCGCCCCCTTTCAAAGAAGAACAGCCTATCTTGTCACAATACATTTTGAAAAGGTTATGAAAAAGATCGAGTGTCCATCACTGGTCTTAACCTCAATAGGATTGAAGAAAATGTCATTTTAAAAAGACAATCAACGAATTTATATACTCTTAAGGCCATATTCCATTCAGCAGCACAAAATAATTTACTGGAAACCTACTACTTGTGCTGTAAAGCTCCCAGAAGCACTGTACTCTGTAACAATCTATGTAGCTATGATACACTGTGGGTATGGAAGCCCTAACCGATGGGGGTGGGAGGCTGAATTTAAATGAGCAGTAGACTCTGAAAAGTAGTTATGGAAATTCATTCAGCTGTTACTAAATTATTTGATTCCCATCCAATCATCTGTCACACCATTGTTCAAATCAAATGTGTGTGTATATTCAAGGTATCTATGAAATGCTTGATCCTATATCTTGCTATATTACAAAGAATATGCCAATTAGTTTTTCAGCTTAAAAAAATTAAAAAGGTGACTATATATAGGAAATTTGTGAAGTAAGAAAACTCTTCAGAAATATAGTTGCTTATATATAAACTCAAAGTGACTAGAAGATAAATAGACAGCGACCTTTCATCTCTAATATAAAAGAAGTAGTCTTTAGGGTAGTCACATAAGACTTTCACATCGTGAAAGAAAGAAATACTAATGGCTACTACACATTTACTGTTCTGAAAATGCTCTAAATTCCTGCTTGAACAGAAAGGCTGAAATGACAATCTTGCTCTTAGCAGCCAAAAGCTTCCCCATCTTCTCGAGTAAGCTCCTTTCTTAAAGTTGTCTTGTAAAAGTGCAATTTATTCCTAATTACAACCATAATTTCAAGTGCTAATTACACAATTCCTACAGAGGTATGTGGTTTCAAATGTGGTGAGTCAACACAAGAAAATGTTATGACACATGTCTAAGTACAAAATTTGTATTATTGAATTACAGAAACCTGTCCTGTTTCCAGATGCATTAATCCGTTCTGGACAACTGCAAATTATATTCCTAAAACAGAAACTCATTTTCTTTGAATGAATTTGGTTCAGGGTCTCCCAAGGGTAGCCTGAAATAAACCTGGAAATAACCACCTGATGAAATCCGGGAACCAAAGTTCAGAAACAAACGTGAAATACTCCCAGATTCAACAGGGAATGAGGTGCCTAGATCAATCTGGTGCTGCATTCTTTAATTACATTTACTTCTCTGGGCCCTCAGTGGAAAACAAAATGATTTAATGACCGAAGTCATTTTCCTTTATCATATAAGTGCCTGTTTGAGACTCAGCAATTAGGAGGCTCTGGAAACCTACAGCTGTAGTTCTACTTTCCAAAAGTTACTCTTTTACTTGGGATTGAATGCCCCAGCCTTGAGCCAGACCGGGGGCCACAATGACCAGATGTGACAACATATCTAACCCCTCCTGGAAACTTCATGGAACCTTTAGGTCACCCTTTCGCCCTGGTTGGGGGAAGAAATGAGCTCCATTTGGAAACAAAGGAGAAAGGCCTTGAGCTGAAGACTTGTTAACTTTCCTTGGGGGAGGTCTGAATTGCTGCCCTAGAATCTCTCCCGGGAAGAAACTCCTGAGAGATGGGGGAGGCTGAGAAAGGAGGAGAGGAGAATAGAAAGGAGTGAAATTGAAAGGGGCCTGAGGATCAAGGGAGAAGTGGGGCCCCCATAGACAAACCAGGACTCCCCGCGCTGCAGCCTCCCGCCTTCTGCAGTGGGGACTCCCAGCGTGGAGTTGCTGCGGTCCAGTGCTTGGGGCCTGGGGCTAATCCAGCCCACTCCCAGCGTCCGTTTGTTGGCCATTCAGGACACCCCGCACCTAAGGCACCGTTCCCACTGTTACATTCCTCTCTGTGCCTCTCTGCACCCGGGTCTCCAAGGCCGCTGTCTCCAGTTTACATTCTGGAGCTAATCCCTAGTCCCCTCAGAAAGGCAACAGCTAGAACTGGCAGGGGGCAGGGGCGATCCTTCCTTTGCCTTAGTTCTCCTGGCCTGAGCACCCGCTTTGCTCGCCCACCTAACCCGCCGATGGGAGGCCCCGGGCAGAGCGCGCACTCAGGGGGACCAGTGGTCCAGTGCCCGGGCGAGGTGACTGAACCCCAGCAAGCAGAGGAGAGTTGCCCCTCCCATGAGGAAACCTCACTTTGGGCACTAGTGGCAAGGGACCAACAGCCTTTGTTCTCCTGGGGACTTGGCGAGGCTGTGCTGCAAAACCCAGTGCGGGCAGCGCCCAGGGCACCAGGATTGCGCTTTTGCACGCGGCGTGTCGAAGGGTGCAAAACTCCTGCCTTCCCGAGGGGTGGGGTGGATAGGAGTTTGGGATTAGGGGGTGTGCAGGGCGGGGGGGAAGGAGGGAGAGGGGGAGGGGCTCTGCGTCTCCACCCAGGCTCTTGTTTGCATTGGGGGCGGGGAGAGGGGGGCTGAAGGTGGGTTCAAGCTTGGGTTCTGAGCAGGGCACATTCCTGAGTATGTCACCATGTTGCACGCTTGCAGCACACATATACCTCGCGCACACGCGCTCGCCTGGGCTGAAGCCGACTGGCTCAGCAGACAGCGCGGTTCCAGCGCTCCGGGCTGCAGCAGCTTCGATCTGCCCGCAGCACTCACCACCGTGCGTCAGAGCGGGGTGGAGGCAGGCGCTCGAGGTCGGCTGTTCCCGCGAGGAAGGAGGGAAGTGAGTGCAAACCTAGATCCACCCCAGCGACCTCTGCCCCTCCCAGCACTGCTCCCGGGGTCGCAGAGGTCATGGGCAGCAAGCTCCAGGGAAGGAGGCGGGGAGCCGCCGGAGGGCGGCGCGCACGCGAGGGCGAGGCAGAAGGGAAAGGAAAGCAGGCGGACTCGGCGGGCGGGGCACCCATAGAAGCATCTTTCTCCTCTTTGGGCGGGTCACCTTTCCCACTCATAGATCCCAGCTTGCTTGACAAGGTTCGCTCAGAGACGGAAGTCGCCGAGGCAGGCCGGACTTAAGAGGAGGGGGAGTGCTTAGGGCGGCAGTCTCTCGACCACGGCTCCCCTCGGTGTGGTCCGGGGCGGAATCCGCTTTTCCCCCACCGCTGCCGCCGCCGCCGCTGCCCTACAGGGGAGTGGGGAGGGAAGGGAGAGGGGTGAAGGAGGAGCCGCCGTCGCCGCCGCGGCGATCCGGAGCGGCCGGCCCGCCGGGAGCGGCTCGCCGCTCAAGAGTGAAGAGACAAAGCCGCGCGGCTGCCTCCGCTCCCGCGCCCTCAGCTTCTGCCCGCCTGCGGGAGAGCCGCTCGCAACCCGGGGCGGCCGAGGAAGGGAGCGGCCGGGGCCTCCCAGCTTCACTGCCGGCCTCCCTGGGCCTCCCGCGCGGGCCGCTCGCTGGGAGTTGCCTGGGTGGGCTGCCCGCACTGGCAGGCTGCTTTCCCCACTCTCCCAATCCGCTGGGCATGGCTCGATCGAAAGTAAAAACCCCGAGGAAGGTTTTTAAAAAAATCAAAACAAAGATAAAATATTCACTTAAAATAACAAGCCTCCCTGAAAATGTTTGAACATGTGATGAGCAACGTGTGAGCCTGTTACACCGCAGAGTCGCGCAGCTTTCTCGCCCGAGGGGAATCGGGGAGGAGAGGGTCGCCTCTTTCCTTCTTTCCTATTTGAAAAATCATTTCCAGAGTTCCTATTATTTTGCCAAAGGGGCCGGAGTTGCTCGCTGGCGGAGGAGTGGGGAACGATGGCCCTTACCTGCTCTCTTTCTCTCCTCCCTGCACCCACACACCCCCTCGGGGCTCGCCCGCTCCCTCGCTCGCTCTCCTTCCAAAGAACTCTCCGGTCCTAGAGAGCCACGAATCAACACCGCGGCGCATTCTATATAAACGGCAAGGTGTGGGCACCGCGGAGGGTGGGGGCTGGCGAGGCGAGACCTCCTGAAACCGCCTGCCCTTTGAAGAGGCTCGGCGGGCAGGCGTAGGCAGGCAGGCATGGGCTTTGGTGGGTAGGGGCGGGCGTGCCAGGCGTCCCTGGCCCCTCCCGGGGCAGGGAGACCTGGGGCCGCTGTGTGAGCTCCCACCGTTGACCAAGGAGATAAGAGCCGGGCGCTCCCCCCCGGCCTGTAACTCCTCTGCTCCCTGGCGCCACCTTAGCACCAGGCCGTGCTGGTCGCCACCACTACGCTGGGGACTCCCCTGGCAGCAGCTACTCGCACCAGCAGTGGAATCTCAGTCCAGGAGTCGACGACTTTCGCTCCTGGCTAGCTGCTCAAGTTGAGACAGTCGGGCTCTCATGGGGCAGAAGGGCCCTCTGGGATCTGGGTGTCACTAGGTCAGAGGTGAAACCCATTGACCGCGGCAGCTGCCTCCCACCCTCCCCACATAGGCCCCTCCTCCTAGGGCTGGTCGCTCTTGTTGGTAAACTGGAAGCACAGAGTGCCCACCGCCCAGGATGGCCAATCCCAGGCAAACGGGTGAGGTGGGACTGAGGCAGTGCTGAAAGAGGAATAAGTAGGATGAAACGTTGCCTGAGGAATACTTGTGGCAAAACCCAGAGAGAGAAGAGAGAAGAGAGAGAGAGAAGAAGGAGGAGGAGCAGGCAGGCGGCGGCGGCGGCAGGCAGGCAGAGCGGCGGCAGGCGGCGACGACCCGTTTAAAACAGCGACGACAGCGGCCTTACCCGCCACCACCGCCGTGCGGCGGCGCGGATCCTCGTCGTCAGGCGCGGCGGAAATCGATCAATCGTCATCTCGATAAAGGATCGAGTCGTCGGACAGATCTCGAATCGATCAGATCGTTTTTCACAATGCATGAAGGCATGATGTGACTCCCATCACAAAGAAAATTCGTTTTCCTCATCCTATTACAACTAATTCAGTTTGAAGTTGTGGCGATATGGCCGAAGAAATCATATAGATGGATTAGTCTTACTGAATCCCAGAGCGGTAACTCGATTGAGAGCTGCTGTGGTTTCAGGGGCCAGGGTGTGGGCTCCCCTGCTCCCGAAGTCCAGGTCACAAAGGTCGGCGCCCTCAGCTCAATTTGCAGCCTCCATCCTCCAGTCTGAGAGGAACTCCAGGCCATTTTTCTTGTAAATAGCCATCTAATAAATGCTGGGCTTGAAGTGACACAATGTGATTATCAACCAAAGTTAGACCATTAATTAATATCAGTTGTCTGGGAAGAAAACATTTCTCTTACAAATGATTGAATTGGGTTGGAGGTTCATAGATGGGTTTACAGAAGGAAAGGTGGAGAAGAAGAGTCCTACCTCAAATCTCAGCATTGTGCGAGTATACCCATGCGAACCTGCATGTACCTCCTGTAGCTAAGAATAAAGTCAAACGTTAGAGTCATAATAATTTAATATGGTAATCATCAGATTTGGCTGCATGCTAAAATGCTTTACATCGACATTATCTTATTCCGTCTTCACGAAACAGCTAAGGACATGTTTGTTCTGTTGTTCCTTTCACAAAATAGGGAAAATGAAGCTCAGAGAGGTAGAAGTAACGGGAGGTCACAGCTGGTACATGGGGCCTGGATCCTAAAGATGGTGACGGGCTGATTACCTGGTGGGTCTGTCTCTAAAACCAGTGTTCATCTGATACCCTTTGGTCTCTCAAAACTCCTATCAAGCTCTTAAAGAGGTGGGAGGCACATTTTCACATGGTCCTGTTTGCGGTCTAAACTCCTAGATCTTCAAAACTTCCTAGCTCAACCACGTTCAATCAAAAGCATGCACACACATACTCCTCTGTTGTGTGCATACCATTACTTTGTCACATCCTCCAGCAAGTAACAATGCCTTATTTTTGGGAAAAGGGTCCAGTTTCTGTCAGAAGATATTAAGCATAGCATTAGTCTTGGACACCAGGTGTCTCCGGCTTTGCGTTAAGATGTATGAAAAGTTCTCTCCACCAGATAGAATCCTCTCTAAGCCCTATCAACAATGGCTCAGGGTAACTTCGGCGGAAGCTAGATATCATTCTGTTCATAAAAGGACTAATCTTCTGGCCAGGCTAAACCTAGGTTAAGTTAATATGATCAAGGTGAGTTGTAAGTGTACTTTGGAAAATTAGTGGAATCTATCTGTCCATAAACAAACACAGGTAAAATGCAGCGTTTTCTTCACTGTAAACCACCTTAGGAAAGAAATATCAGAAGATAAAGGAAATACTTCATGCAAGAACAATATGGTGGTTTGTGTCCATAGAAGACAATCAGCTATCTGGGGCGTTCAGGTCAAGGGGCCAAAGTTATGAATGTTAAGTGCAGGGACAGCTTCTTATCTAAGCCAAGCTTCTGGGGGTTCTGCTAAGCAGAGGTCACTGCTTATGTTCTGTGAAAGGTCTGGGGGACTTTTGTCTCTTCAAGCCCCATGAGATGGCAATATGAAGAAAGTGTTGATTTGGAATTGGCTTCAGGAAAAAGGCATGCTCAGTGTCAAGCCCCAGGTGCTGGTAATGCAGGATGGTCAAGCTGGAAGATCTGACATCATGTGAGGATGGTCGGAAGGTCTTTTCCCTGCCCCCAAGGTTCAGTCCCAGGCATCTCAGGAGACCTGGCAACATAGTGCTTCCCCTTCCACCTGGATGGCTCCTCATCCCATGCGTGGTGGAAGTACCCTCATTTCCAGTTCCAGCAATTTGCACTTATCAGTACTAGACCTCTCTGGCGCCTTGTCCTTTGGTAAAATGTGTACAGTCTGTCTGTCTCTGCTGCTCTCTTATGAGAGAAATTCCATTGACCGGTACAGCATAGGTGCAGAGTTATTCCGTGTAGTAGAGTGAATTAGTCTGGAATTGGTATTCTAAAACAACATGCTGCATGGCGTGCCTCTAAAGAGGACTGGGTTCTTTCTGGAATAAGGACAGAGCTTTACTACTTGGTAGTGAAGTGGAAGAGGTCCTGAGGCTCCTTTATGGCCTATTATCTCAGTGTCAGTGGTTTCCTACTAGTCTACAAGTACCTCCAAGATACCAGACTCTGGATTCCAGGTTTGCTCACCCTACAGCAGTTCTAGGCAATGTTTACAGACAGGGGCCACATGGTTCCCTGTCTGTGCTAGAGGTAAAGTTAGGTGAGCAGGAGGGCAGAAGAGACACATCGCTTAGGGGTTTCTAGCGTTTGGACTACCTGGGTGTACAGACATTGTCATCCAGGCTTTCCACTAAATTAGATACTTTAGTGATAAGACTGCTTCTCACTGGATGAAACACGTTGTTCATTTGTGAAACATTTCACAGCAAGAAAGCTGGTTCAAAGGAGGCAGCCTGGCAAAAGCTCACTTCCAGCCAAGGTGCCTGAGATAAAGAAAAGCCCACTGGGCCAAGATCTGGGAGTTGGAAGCCACTTTAATTCTTAAGCTTAGAGGTCTCCAACAATTTAGTCTTTCAGATCCAAATGCAGAGCTGAAAGGCATTTATTTCTGAATTCAAACCCTGCAGTGTTTATCTATATACATGATTTAAGGTTCATTTTGTTGGGATCTCCGATGAGTTGGTGGTTCTATAACATAAGAGCTGGAAAACATAATCTCCAACTCCCCAGCTCTGCCAGCCCACCTGGCAGTTTTAAAATGGGACATTGAAAGGTGGCCACTCGTCAAATCCTCCCTCTTGATACCCCAGCTAGGTTTGCCAAGCTGCTTCAGCCCATAGAGTATGGTAGAAGTGCTACTCTGTTACTTTTTAGGTTAGGTGAAGAGGCCAATGTAGCTTCTGCCTGGCCTCTTTGGAATGTTGCTCTAGGAAGGCCCAGCTACCATGTGGCAGTTTGTCCACTGGGGCTGCCATGCCAGAGAGTTCACATTGGCTCACCAGTCAGCCATGCTAGCTGAGCTCCCAGATAACAGTCAGCATTGCTGGCAAGGGGAAGATCTGTCTTGGATGTCAAGTCCAATCATACACAGAGATAACTGCAGCTAGCTGACATGCTTATTTCACAACTTTAGAGATCCTTCAGTGGAGAACTACTCCAATTGGAGTCCTCCTCACATTCCTAACCCGCATAACATTGGGAACAAATTAAATGAACATTTCTAATTTGTTTTTAACTTCTACTCAATTTGAGGTAATATGCTATACATATGGGTTACTAGGTCATGACCAACAGGGTGCTCCTAATCCTGTATATGTATATGCCACTCCACCTTGCAGAGCTAATATCTATTCCCTCACCCCTTGAATCCAGGCTGTCCTTGTGACTTGTAATGTGGCTGGTGATCTTGTGCCAGTTTCAGTCCTCACCTTTAAGAAACTTGGCAGATGCACTTCCCCTCCAGGGGAAGCCAGACACCATGTGAAGCCAGACACCCTGAGACTCAAGTTGTGGGAAACCCGAGCTGACCATATGAGGAGTCCATGTAAGAGGGAACTGAACAATCCAGCTGATGGCAGAACTGAGGCTCCAGACATATCACACCAATTAAGCCATCTCAGTCAGCTCCTAACCATTCAAGCTCTGAGCCTCAGATTTCACAGGGCACCAAGAGCCATTCCTGCTGCACCCTGTCCCCATTCCCAACCCACAGACTTGTGAGCAAATTGGTGGCTGTTCTAGGTCACTTGGGAGTGCTTTGTTACACCTTGTGTGGCTGAAATGAAGTCCAGAAAGATTTTCAAAGATCAAGTCTTCTCTGTTCTCTCTGTTTGCCTGCTATAAACCCGAATGGGTTTTAGAGTGAAGACAAAGTTACAAGACAGGCAGCGATGTCAATGGGTGTATCCAAAAAGCAACAACACTAAGACCTTTCCAATCTACACCAAGCAGATATGTGATTTTCTGCCTCCTGTAAATTGACATTTGGGCCATTATAATGTAATGTGCTGGGATGCCTGTCAGGAATGAACATCTTCAAATGTTTGTCACTTTCTTCTCCAGTGAAGAAGAAACAATGAGTTACAGCTTTTTCAAAGATTCCGTCTCATTCCCAACCAATATCACCCGGTCAGCACTGGATCTTCTCCCAAGTCCCTATCATTCCACAGCATTCAGAATCACCTGTGTCAAAGGAATGGGTAATCAAAGTTGGCCTTTTTCCTCATAGCATACTCCCGATATTCACTACATCAAGGAATTGAGGACCTTGCCATTTCTCTCCCAGAATGCTTACCGCAGACTTTGGCCTGGGTCAGAACAGAAGATTTTCAGGTCTTGTTCTTGCGTATTCTAGCAGTCATGCTGACAATAGTAAATAAAACCAGTTCACGAAAAGAAATTTTATTTCCACAAAAAAAATTAATGGATATAATGGTGGTTGTTTAGCCTCGTATTTGCCTGTCTTGGGTTATAGCAAGATTGTAAATTAGTAGAAGAAAGGACTGTGTGAAATTCCTCTAAGAGTAGCTTGTCCCTTTTAGCCTGGCCCGACAACAGGCTGGCACATTAGAGGCACAATAAATATATCCTCATCATAATAATGTACTTGTTTTGAATTTACTGTGTACATATTTATCAGAATATGGCATACTGAAAGCAACCCTCTGAGTGAATGATATTATTATCTCCATTTTCCAGATGAGAAACAAGCTCAGAGATGGAACTAACATATCAAGATTATACAGCTAGTAACAGGTGCACCCAGACAGGATTGAGACTAAGTAGACCCTTTCCTTCCAAAATCCCTACTCTCACAATATGACCTTTGAATATTTTGTTATATTATGAAATAAAAATACCTCTAAAATTTCCTTAAGATAAAGTCAAACGTACAGAAAGGAAGAGATCTCAGGGCTTACTGGGCTTTCTTTGTTTTCTGTCAGTGCCTGACCATTGCCCCTCCTCACCCCGCTGCACCCATTGAGTAGCTTCAGACATAAAGTGCTGTCAGATTCTCCTCCAAGAAAGGCTTTGCCCAGCTGGCAAGTGCAGTCACTAGGCAGCCCAGCTCTCAAGCTCCCTCCACGGTTTGTCTGCTGTGGAGACTTCTGCTTTACTGATTTGCAATTCCCGGCCTTCCTAGGGCAGCCCATATTCCATGAATAGGCAAAGCCTGGCCATTTGGATGCTTTTGAGGCACTCTGACAGACACTATTCACTCCAGAGTTCCCTGCCAGGTAGGCCTAAAGGCTTCGCTGGTCCTGCTTCACAGTTCAACTTCTCCCTTTGCCCAATCCAGCCTCCTCCCACTTCCTTTCACGGTTGTTGATCCCTAATGAAGGCATGTGCCTAAACTCCATCTGCTTTCAGAGATTCCCATCTGTGACACATTCTCTCTGTTTCCCTCCAACCCTGTCTTATGCCCACGATTTTTGGTAAAGAAGATTCTGGAAATCTTCCTCTTCCTCAGATGGTTAAAATGATCACTGCCTTGCCAGGCCTTCTGCTTCCTGATCCTTTGTCTTCTTAGGTAGCTTCTTGGGGTCCTTCTTTGGAGTGCCAGGGGGGTTGCGGGACATGTCGAAGCCCGTATACACAGCTAATTACTGTGCTGTATTTACATTTAGAAGAGAAGTGACTTACAGACAGTTAAGAAATAACAAGCTGGGTTTTCTAATGATAAGACGCGGACCTATGCTCCTTCACTTGGGCTAACAACCTACTTGGTATGCGTTTTACGGTGCAGAAGGGATGTGTGCTTTTATGGCTGAAGTGACTTTACCCATTACACTGTTGTCATAACTGTACCTGCCATGCTGTAGCTAACTGCGGTCGTCTCTAAGAGACCTCCCTAGTCATGTACTCTTGTCCAGTATCCCACGTGTGAAGTTCTTTATTCTTCCCATTTACTTCTCCCAGTGTAGTCTCTGCTGCTACTTCCCTTTCCATATTCTTATCCCTCTCTGTGAGGGATCTTGCATGATTGTTTCTTATTACATTTTTTCTCTATTTATTCCACTGTATTCTATAAGGGCCTTTCCCTCCCTACATTGCCCAGCCTGCAAGGTAAGGATTCACTGTCATCTACTGGGGGAGGCAACAGATCAATAATAGGAGGTGTGCCTTACTGTTGCTAGGACAGCAAAGAATCTCCTCCGGAGGGTCCCCACTTACTATAAAAGAAGCGAAGCGGCAGCATCATTTTTCCTTTGCTTTAGGCATGCACCAGAAGCATTGTCCAAGGCAGCAGACTAATGACCCAAAATAGGGAGGGAGTGTATATGGTGCTTTATATAAACTGTCATTTCATCTTACCTTTTCTCAGTATTACATAGAGTGTCTGCCAATTTACAAGTAATGAAAAGAGCTTGGAAAGGGGTAATTTATAACTTAGAAGTTCCCATATCTACGTAATAGCACTGGCGAGTATTTGAACCCAGGTTATTCTGTTGCAAAATCAATACTTTTGCCTATCTGATGCTGACATTGTCAAGAGGCTACGGTTGGCATGGGCCAGAGGATTCTGAAAGAATCCATGGATAGTGGTATTGCTTTGTCTTTTTTTGGGAGTGAAGAGGACATTTCTGAAACCACATCAAGGGCACACTCATCCAAAGCTGGCACTGTGACTAAGGACAGAGGGAATCCTGTCAGAGGCTATAGCCACACTCAGAGAATCCTACACTGCTAGTCTTTGTTCTTTCTTCTGGGGTACTGTGCTGGATTGCCTGATGTCAACTCAGCGACCACTTCTGGTTAAGGCTGAAGTAGGTTTTCAAGCTCCTTCCTTGTATGGTTCCAGGTTAGAGTTTGCCACTGAGAGAAACTCACTCAAGACTTGGAATGTGGGAGTGAAGCAGAAGTCATTGTTCTCAAGGAGGCTGTGACAGACAGTGTGGCTTCACAGATCTCTCCTGGTCCACTTCTATCAGCTCTTATGTAACTAGACCTGGCGACTTCTCAGAATTCTTGTGAGCTTTGGTCTCTCACCTCCTCAGTGTTTCAGAGTTAAGAGTCATTAGAGATATTTGTCTGATCCTCCAGCATGAATCTCCCAGACTTTCCTCTCCCAGCTCCTCCCTACTTTTTATGAACCCAGTTTCTAAAATAGATTAAATTCCTCATCATTGTAACATTTCGGTGGCTCTATTTTCGCTGACTGTACCCAAATAGTGCAGGTACCCACCCTGAATTTCACCACCTAGTTCTGTGTTATTATAAAGTGACTCCCTAGGAAATAATGTAACTAAAGTCCGCTACAAAGGCCTTTTTCTTCTTCTTTAGAAACCCGACAGAGGCTCTGGGAAGATATCAACCCTAAGCATGTATTTGTTTCCCATTGTCAGTGCCAGGCTACCTGCTTCTCCCTCAGCCTAATGGCTACTGAAGCGAGAAGGAAGAGCTGGATATGAAGTGGGGGTCCCTAGACATTGTGAGACTCAGCAGAAATAAGAGTTGTCAGGCTTTGCCCCTTGAGCAAAGCCTGGATCCTTATTAGAAAGGCCCAGCACAAAGAAGACTAGGAGACTGGAAAACAACATTATACTTGTGTTCCACGGTCTCTAAACCTTCAAGAGGCCAGAAGGAATGAACTAAAAGGAACAGACAGGGTCCCTGTAGACCTGGGAAGGCAGTAGCTCTCCAGGCACTAGTTCCACTACTTTCGATGGTTTACTCCCCTTGGGGAACTCCCCTTCTAATATAGGCTGACCTCAATGTACTGACAACAAAATGCTGTAACCATTTCCTGTAAAGGACAGCAGTAGTCAGAGAGTAAATTGAGCAATGTATACCTAAAAAATTAAACTGATGGGAGGAGAGACAATGACAACTTGAAAACCATCACTACCAACAACAATAACAAAATAGGGCATATAAGGGGATACGCACAGCATAAAAATGACTTTCTAGAACTGCAAAACAACAATGTGATTTCCCAAATAAACAGTTCAGTAGATGCATTTAAGAAGAGGATTATGGCTGAGACCCAAACAGTGGCCTGTAAGATAAAGTGGAAGAAGAATCACAAAGCACAAAGTCAAAAATATAAAGACAATGAAATGATGAGGGGAGAAACATAAGAACCTTGGAAGATAGATCCTGAAAAATGAAGTTTCCTAGAAGGAGAAAAGAGAAGAAATATAGGAGAAAATCTGTGATTTTTTTTTTGTTAAAGACAATGGAAAAAGAGCTTTTTTCTGAGCATAACAACTATACAATTTAAATGAATGATTTAAAAAATATGCAAAAATATGTTTTGGAGTATATACCCAAAGGAAAATGAATCGGTCTACTAAAGACACGTGCTCTTGTATGTTCATTGCAGCTTTGTTCACAATAGCAAGGCGTGGAATCAACCTAAATGCCCATCCAACAGCAGACTATATAAAAGAAAATGTGGGTACCTATACACTATGGAGATACAATACCGCCATAAAAAAAAAATGAAATCATATTCTTTGCAACAACATGGATGCAGCTGGAGGCCATTATCCTAAGTGAACTAATGCAGAAACAGAAAACCAAATACCGCGGGTTCCTGACTTATAAGTGGGAGTTAAACATTAAATACACGTGGACACAAAGATGGGGAACATGAGTTGGAGGCTGTACCTGTCAGATACTATGTTCACTGCCTTGGTAGCAGAATCATTCTTACAACAAGCCTCAGTGACATGCAATTTACCCATGGAACAAACCTGCTTTATATACTCACTGTGAATCTAAAAATAAAATAGAAAGAAAGAGGAAATTACAAAATATACTCCTAGGAGCACACCATTGAATCTAAAAGTGAAATTATAAACTTCGTAAACAGCTATTAAAAGAACATTTTATTCCAAAATCTATGTGATACAAAGAGAATGTTGTACTCAGAAAAATTATATTCTTTTATTTAATTATTTATTTTACTTTAAGTTCTGGGATACATGTGGTGTGCAGGTTTGTTACATAGTATACATATATATGGTGGTTTTGCTGTACCTCTCAACCACGTCATCTAGGTTTTAAGCCCTGCATGCATTAGGTATTTTGTCCTAATGCTCTCCCTCTGCTGCCCCACACCACCCGACAGCCAGGCCCCAGTGTGTGATGTTCCCCTCCTGTGTCCATGTGTTCTCATTCCAACTCCACTTATGACTGAGAAAAATTCTATTCTTAAATGTTTTCGATTATTAATAAACAAGATGAGGGAGTAAATGAGCAAAATTCATCTTAAAATATTTGGAAAAGAACCACAAATTAAACTAAAGAGAACTAGGAAAGCCCTTTGTATAGCTTATAAAGCTGTATGATGAAATAGCCAAAATTGTTCTTTGAAATAAAACAGATAATCATCTTTTTAAAGTGTAATTAAGAAAAAAGAATAAATATTTACAGGACTTTGGAAATGAAAAAAACAGGCCACAACCACAGAGGAAAATTTTAAATAATTATAAAAGAAAGTACGACTAGCTCTGTAACACATTTGAAAGCCTAGAAAAAGGAAGATTTTTTTAGAAAGCTAAATTAACCCACAAGAAGTATAAAAATTGAATAGGTCAGTTATCAAATAAAAGAATTAAATCATGAGTAAACATCTACCACTGAAACAGTCATCATAGCAGAGAGAATCATTTGTTTCAGGTCAACTCTTTTCTTTTAAAACAAATAATTTTACTGTCATTTAAACTCTTATGGACCACAAAAAATAAAGTAAATCCTTAATTCTTTTTTTACAAAGCCAACCTAAATTTAATATCCAAACCTAAAAGGAGAAAACACAAAAAAAAGAAATCTTTAGGCACTAATTCTTGGGTGTAAATGTCTTTTGACATTCTGAATCAAACATTATAAATACAATCATTAATCTTTCAATAAAAGTATAATTATAATCAACTAGAGTGTGGTGGATTGCAGTATAGGTTCCAGTTCTTCACTCCTCCTGTGCCCAGGTATTTTACACATGAGTATGCATTTCTCCTTAACTTTGAAATCAGCCAACTGACTTGCTATGGCAAATAAAATGTGAGATGAAATATGCCACTTCCCAGCCTGGTGGGAAACTTTGTGCATTTTCTCTTTCCCTCCTGTGTCTCTGCAGTCACCTGGAGACTAGGCTGGCTAGCCTACTTGCCTGGCTAGCCTGCTTGCCTTGTCAGGAGGGTAAGGTGCTGAGACAGAGCTGCACTTGCCATTACAACCTCAAGTAAAAGCAGCCCCAACAGACCTACAGTGACAATCAGAGCCACTCGGCTCAACCCAAACTGGATCGCCAGACCCCAGCTAACCTGAGAAGACACATAAAAAGCGTAACAAATGATTGCTGTTTTTAAAGCCACTGAGATTTTGACTGGACCGACACCATATAGAAGTCCTTGACATACATAATTGGTTGGAAATGCAAAGGGAGTTTCCAGTATGGGCAAATCTATCAACATAATTAATTAAGTCAATACCTTAAAGGAAAACCATATGAGTATTGATATCAAGAAAGGCAAAGTCAATTGATAAAATTCAGCACCTTCTACGGCAGAATTTCTAAGCTAAATAAGATTAGAGAATAAAATCTTTAAATAGTACAGATTGTTTTAACTTAAAAAGCGGATCACGAAAATACTCAATCCCAAATGTGAAAAGCACTGACCTGTTCAAATAAAATTCCAGAACAAGACAAGAATGCCTCTTATCTTTGTTCGTACTCAACATTGCCTTGGATGGTCTAGTTAATAAACGACCAAAAGTAAATGAATATAAACATCAGAAATGATATCTATTTCTTTGTCTGCTAATGGTATATTTGTATGGCCTAGAAAACCAAACACTCTAGTAAAATCGATGAGATTTATTCCAAGAATGTGGTACCATAAAAGGAATACAAGGTTACTATGGAAACAAATAGTGTATCTCTATTCAGACAACAAACACCAAGAGAAATAGAAATGAAAACATTATATTCACAATAATGGGAAATAACCTATGTAATACACTGCACTGAATTTAACAAGAGAAAAGCACATCAGACCAGTGAAGAAAAATTGCTCTACCTTACTGAAGGATGTAAACAAAATCCGAAAATAAAGGGAATGAATGAATGAATAACAAACTTTATATCCATAAGACCTCAGTTCTCCCAGTCAATATTATTTTTAAATTTGGTGAAAATTCCCAGTGTGGTTTTAGGGAAAAAATAGGGCATTTATATAATATAATCTTAATACTTATATAAAAGAGGCAATACCCAGAAAAGTCATGAAAAATAATAATAATAGAGAAATATCTTAGCTTAGATATGAGAATGCTCTCTAAAGTCGGCCCCAATTAAATCAAAACATGGTAGTGGCAGAATTAATAAGATGATCAGATCAAAGGAACAAAATAGATAATGTAGAGATTGAAAAAGCATGTTAAGCATTTAATACATGACAAAGGTGATAACTTCATTTCGATTAGAGGGAAGAGATGGATTGCTAGTGAACAGTGTGGATGCAACTGGCTATTAACTTAAAATCAAGTTGAACCTCTATTTTACACCTAAGCAATAGTTCCAGATAAATACATATTTTAATGTAAAATAGTAAAGTCCTGCAAAGAAAATCTAGGGAACAACATGCACAATCTAGAAAGCGGAGAGACAGATGTTGACTATATACAATTCTTCAAAATTTTGGCAGAAGACATAATAATTAAATCAGTAGGTAAACAAGGACTTGGAAACATAGTTGCACCCAGAAGGACGAGATGAGGGCTATAAGCTATAATATACAAGAACCTCTTAACAACTGACAAAGAGAAACAACCCATTCAAAAACAGGCAAATGGTAGGAAGAACTACTTCATGAAGCAAATTCAAATGGCCAATGATCTTTCAAAAGTCAGACTCATAAGTAAACAGAGAAACTTAAGTTAATGTAACGTGAGATGACTTCTTTTTTTTTATCCATAAGACTTACAAAATTTAAAGAGCAGTAAGATAAACCGTTGGGTGGGATTGGGGAAATTTGTATACTCTCATAAATTACGAAGTAGACTTGTAATATATTTATATGCTTTTAAAAGCAATAGAAGTCAACATTTGATGAAATTAAAACAATATCGTATACCCTTCAACCCAGCCATTTCATTCCTGGAACCTGTTTCAGACTGAAAAAACCAGCAGCATGTAAGGGTATATATATATGAGGTATTTATTGCTATGTTGTCTTTAGTGGTAAAATATAAATTGGAAATAAAGTGAATGTCCACTAAAAATTGGAATGGTTGAATAAATGAATTTCCATCTATACCACAGAATGCTTGCAGCCATTAAAAAGAATGAAATAGTGAGACTGCCGTTGATTTGTAGGTTTTATTTAGAATGGGAGTAATAGTAGCGATGATAATGGCAAACATTCATACATGGTATTCTTTAAATTAACTTTATGTATTTTAACTAGTTGACTGCTCACAACAACTCTATGAGATAGGTTCTATTATAATCCTCATTTCGTGAGGAAACTGAAGCTCAAAAGAATCTAAGGCCACATAACTGAGAGAAGTAAAAAGGCAAGAAAGGTAAAGATACAAAAGGTGTGGAAGTAACACTTGACATAATTTCTGTCAAAATAATCTATATAGTAAAAAAGAAGACAGGCATGGGCATATGTGTATATACATGTATACATGTTTTATATAATTATATGACACACTGTGGCTATAGAATATAATACTCAGCTGGTGAGTATGGATTATTATATATATGTAAAGTATATTAAAATAATTAAGGAGCCTCAGCATTTCAAAAACAATTTCAAAGAAGTTGCAATTGCTGCTTCAGGTGAGACAAAGAAGGGGAAGCCTGTCCCAAGGGAAGTCCCTCAGATCATATCACCAAATATCTCTTGCCCCTCCTTGGTACCCCTTGATGCTGTGCTGATCCCTTCCTTATGGTAGGAAGGATCCATATAGCAACTACTGTATTTAAGTGCCAAGTGCTTCCTATCTAAGCCAAAGAGACTCCCTGGAATCCAGTCATGCTGTGCTCGAGACTGCCCAACCGCCAGAAGGCTTCGAGATCCCACTCTTGTGCATAAATCTCAGATCTGGGACATGGAGACAGGGAAAGACCTGCCTCATGTACACATCTCGCCAGGAAAATAAAGTTTCATCTTGGGACGTATGCTAAAATAGGAGGACAGGCACTACCACCCTCCATTTGACACAGACCAGATTCATGCCTACGTTTACAGCGATAAATAAGCAGTGTCCTTCTTAAAGGACTCTTAAAATCTCTCAAGAGTTTAAGTTCTTGAAGGAAAATATACTTTATATTCAATAAATATGCATTGAGTGAGGAAAATATTGACATACATGAATAAATCAAAGATAAGGTAAAAGAATTGAAGTGTTAAATCATAGAGCTACAAACAAAATACTCCTAAGAGCTAAGTAGTAGGAAGGGCAAACATTTCCAGAAATGGTTTTGTAAAGAGAGATGGCATTTGAGCTAGTACGTGTTTCTGAATGTGTGGTCGGCGTAAGATTCTCACGCAGGGACAAGAGCTCTAGATCTGCTGAATCAGAAACTCGAAATAAGACCCAGGAGTTGGCATTTAAAGGGAGTCTTCCACATCAATCTTATGCACACTATAGTACAGACCATGAGGAAATGGGGTAGATCTGGAGTGTGTGCAGAGAGAAGTGGGGAGAAGGACACATGAATCCAAAGGCAATAGCATGAAGTAAGTTTCCAGGCATAAAAGCAAAATGGAACCTGGCCAGTAGTTCAGTTCTACCATGAGTGTTGGAAGTGGGGAAGAGGAAGAATAAGAAATAAGATTTGAAGGTGAGTTAGGGCGGCTAGATCATGGAGAGACTGGGGATGCTGGGTGAGAATTTGAACTTTTATCCCAAAGGGAAAAAATTAAGAGATATGAGACAAAGCAAACATGCAGGGCCTAGACTTTCTAGTGCTTCCCAAACCTAGCCATGCCTCAGAATGATTGCTTGCTGAGTCTAGCTTCTGGGGCCACCGGACTTTCTGAATCAAATTTCTGGGGATATGGATCTAAATGACATCTTTAAACAACCTTGTCAGGTGATTCCTGGGTAGCCAGCCAGCATTGGTTCATGAAAATGGGTTGGGAATTACTCCTTTACTGGCAAATGCATTCCTAAAGTTGTTTGTATGTAGAAATTTTATTAGTGGGAGTAATAATTCAAAGTAATAGGCAAATGTAGACTGTTAAGAGGCAACCTCCTGCAAATCTCCTTGTTCAGCAGAGAAAAAGAAATCACTTTATTTAGGTGGCATATTAAATAAACACCCCATTTAAATGTAAAACTGACAACTTTCCACAACATGTGACAGCACATTTCAATTTCTGGTATCGAGTGATGATATATGGTTGTACAAATAGAACATAGGAAAAATAATTCAAAATAGTGATTTCCTCTAGATTTATGCAAAATGAATGGCCATAAGAGTATGTGGAAAGAGATAGTGCTAGTAGGATGTGATGCTGATAAGCATGGCTTCAAAATGGACTATCTACCATAGCCCTTTTGAGGTTGCAGGGAAGTGGGGAACAGCCATAGGTGGAAACCAGATGGTCATATACCAAACTCAGCTCCAATAAGGATTAGACCTCTGACTTCCAAGATTTCTTCTGGCTTTAAGATTTTAGGGTTTGTGTTGCACTATCTACCTTGAAGATGGGCAAAGGGAGGAAAAGTGGAGCGAGTTGAGTTTCAGGATCAGTCTGGTCATCTTTCTTTTTTCTTTTTGAGGCCGAGGTCTGGCTCTGTCGCCCAGGCTGGAGTGCCCGGTGGGCCATCTGCAAACACTTGCAGAAGCTCCGCCTCCAGGGGTTCAAGCCATTCTCCTGCCTCAGCCTCCCAGTGGCTGGTACAGTGCGTCCTGCATGGCCTAATTTTTTGTATTTTTAAAGTAGAGAGCGGGGTTTCACCGTGTTAGCCAGGATGGTCTTGATCTCTGACCTGGTGATCCACCCACTCGGCCTCCCAAAGTGCTGGGATTACAGGCATGAGCCACAGAGCCGGCCTAATTCATCTTCTGAAATGCACAGACACAGATGATTCTGAGGCTGAAGGTTTTGTTTCTAAAAGGCATGTGATATTTTAAGATTGTCATTTCCTTTAAATAAAGCATATCTGTTACTAAAGTGTCTTAGTTTTCCTTGAAAACCGTCGGTTTTGGCTAGTTGGAATGCTGGCAGTAATTTGTAGCAAGTAGCAAAAGTCATGTTGAGCAAGAAATTTGCCACAGTGTTTAACCTTCCAACAAGCCAGAAGCTTGCTTCTTTTCCTCTGAGGTGTCTAACCTCCACCCCCAGAACTTTCTAAGCTCCTTCAATTCAGCTCCTTCCCTAATGCCATTGCTATAAAACAGGCTAGAAATCAGAGATTGAGTTCTGACAGCAATATTTCAGGAAGGAAATGGAATCCAAGCAGATCTTTGTGCACTGGGTTGGAATCTCTCTTTCACAAGGTCTGTCACAGACTATGGAATACCTGCCCTGTGCAGCTTTATATTATATCCGCACGGCTGCACAGCAGACAAGCAAAACCTGAATAGCCAGTGCTCTGACCCAAATTCACATTCACACACAGTAATGAGTCAGGAAGGACAAGGCACCTAGAATAGAGCAGTTTCAGGTAGAGTGGTTGATGAGGTTAAATTTAACATTGAAGTGCTTTCTTGCTAGCTAGTTGTAGCTTTTGGGTGAGAGGGTACAAAGGAAAGGTCAGTTGGCATGCTGTGCTGATCAGTGTGTTGGGGCATGGAGTTATTTTTTATTTGGGCTATGTCCTGCCCAGTTGTTGTCTCCCCACCCTAGGCCAGAGCCTGGGCCTGGGTTACCCTAAGAGGATACCAATTCCCATAGCGCATTTTTAATGAGTTTGGTTTCACCCTACAGAAGTGGAGGCGCAATGGGCCTGGTGGTGAGAAACAAGCAAGATTCCACCATGGACCAAAATCTTAAAAGGCCCTGTTGTTATTAGTGCCCACAGTCACTTGCTCCCCAGGCCAGGGTAGGAAGCTTCTTGGTCATGTAGGTCACTGTGCGTTTCTGCGGTTGCAATAGTCTGCATCTGAGCCAAAGCACCCCCAACACCCTAATCCCCTCCTGGCTTCAAGGGGCTCCAGGCTGGAAAAGCAAATAGTCCAGAGTGATTGCAGGGGCCAGCGGACCTATGCAGTTCATATCAGACTGTTCTGAGAGGTAGTAAGTCACTGGGTCTATATTGCAGCTATTTTTTAGTGAAACTGAATTCCTTCCCCAGAGTTCTCTTGCTTCCAACTTGTTCTAAGTGTAGGAGATAGCTGTGGTCAGATCATCTTACTGGACCAAAAGGCTCTGTCAAAGCCCGAAGGGACCAAATCAGGAGGAGGTGGAGCAAAGAGCTGCGTGGCTGTTGGCTTTGGCTCTTTCTCACTGTCTCAGACATCTCCAGAGCAGTAGGATCCTTTGGAAAGTGTGTCACTACACGGGGGTGGGGATTCCCCTCTAATCTGGGAAACTTGACAGGTAGATGACATGAGAGGAAAAAAATCTGGCCCCAGCGAGACCTTTCCGTTTTCCTCTCAATTCACAAAATAAACACACACACACACACACACACACACACACACACACACACACACCAAATTCTACAGGCCAAACCCAGATCTTGGACAGACTTTCCAGAAGGGTCTGAAAGAATAATAGCCATCACGAGGCAGGCCAGAGGTGAAAGTATGGGAGGACTAGTGCCTAGTCACTTTCCAGCTGTCATTTGTTATTCTAGAGGGGAGTTTTAATGGGAAAAATTCCAGGAAGATTGATTTTGGCTTTGAACTTTGGCGAAGTGTTCTACCATTCAGAAGAGGCAGTTCTCTGGGCTCCTGGGGTGCCAACTTCTTTCCCTGGCTTTATCTAGAGTGGTAAGTATTTTACCAACCGTGGGCTATGACGTGAGCAATGTAAGAAATCTATCTAGTGGGCTATCATCAGCATTAAAAATGAAAAAAAAAAAAATGTATAAAATTATTTTTTAAAGTTTCACAGAAAATACTCACTGTTATATATGCAATGGAGTGTATTCCCTGTATGTTCTGTAAAACTTTCGTTTCTTCTAATGTATGTATTATTGCTCAATGCGGCTGCATAAAATGTATTTTTTACTCATTGGTCACCATAAAATTCTACTTTTTGGAAAACACTGCTTTAGATGATTGGGTAAGAAGCATGAAGATAAATCATTTAGCACTCCCAATTTTATAAATACTACTACTGTTACTATAACCACTATCTTAGGGTGTTCATTTTATCATCAGCACTATTCTAAGTATTTCATTTTCATCATTTTCTTTAGCTGTTATCACTTAACCTTCTGTGATAAATTTATCTCAGTTTCACAGAAGCAACAGCAGAGGCTCGATATCAAGTTCAAGACCTATCAAGAGGAAGTGCTGGGGTATAAACATAGGTCTGTCCTGTCTCCAAAGCTCGATGCTCTAAAATTCTACACTACTTCCCCTCCTTAATTGGTCAATACATAGTTAATTCTATTTGTTAAACAGATAGCCAAATCTTGGCTGTGCTGGTACTTTATGTAAAATCAAATGAAAATGTTTAGAAAAATAATTTCGGGTCGAGAAACTTCTAGTAACCTCTTATTTAAAAAGATGGTTTATTTGAAGATTAGTTCACTATTTTACTCAGAACCTCACACCCAAGCTGAGCCTCAAGACTCTCTAATGAACATCCTGAAAGATCAGCTGAAGATATGATTTTTAAGGCCTCTCCATTTTCATAGCCTTACCCCTCTAGTTACTTCCATTCTATTCCACAGAAATCTTGTCCCAGAGCATTTGGTTTTGTCTTTTTATAAAAAAGTTTTGAGCTAAATCAGTTCAACCACTTTTTTGAGTTGATGAGGAAAAAAAATCATAGTTATTCTACTTCCAAAATAAGAAACTACTCTTTTAGATTTTACAGAAAGCTCAGAAAAGGCTGAAAGTTTCAAACTTCCCACTACACATATGGGACTACTAAGGTCCCTCATTACTTTCAGAATTTACTTCTAAAAATTCCTAGTGATTTGCTCATTTTGCAAACTCCTATGTTCTGTTGTCATTTGTAATTTCATGGCACAGACTCTGGGCTGCATGCCCAATATGTTATAGACCAGGAGGTACTGGTTTCCATGAACTGGTTTCATGTGGAAAGTGTGTTGTGGGGAGGAGAAAGGTTAAGTGGAGAAATATTGAATACAGCCTCCCGCAGAGCCCTGTGGGAGTGCAGGTGAGATGAAAGATGCCCAAAGGGAAGTATTTCCTGGCTGCTGTGTGGATCAGAGCTACCACATGGCTACTGGCTTCACAATGGTATTTTCTCCAAACCAGGAAGCTGAAACCTGACCTAACTGGCTGATTAGCTTCTCTGTAGCAGATCCTGGCCTTTCATCAGAGCTTCTCTGATCTTCTTTGTTGGAATGAAAACTAATGGACTCATAAACATCACGAATTTCCAGGCAAGAAGTTCTCCATTGTTACCAGTGACTGTAGCCAGATGCTGGGGTCACAGGGCCTGTCAGAATCCAGCCCAAATCTCAGCTCCCAGCATGCAGGCCCTGCAGCTTCCTGGCTGGGCTTGGCTCTTGGGTGAACATTCACCCCACCTGTAGCCACATCCTTCCGATGCTTTTTCAAAACAGGAACAGTTGTCTCAGTCCTTGCATTCTCCTGGATATTCTATTTTTGCCGGGATGGAATAGGATATTGCAGGGCTTCTCTGGCCAGAGCTGGGCAGACTTGTCTAAAGGGGTAGGACTCTCCCTGCCCCAGGCTCCCTTTAGGGCATGCCTGACTGGATCTGTTGCAGTCATCACATTCATGGAAGCAGTGTGGAAAGGACAAAGGGAAGGGGGGGCTCTGCCAACCACTCTGCTGAAAGCTTAGATGAACAAAAGGACATTTAATAATGGAATTCCTCCTCTGGTATTTATAGCACCAATTGTAAGCTGTTTAGGTTTATTTTTTGACCAAGCCTTTGTCACAATCTCCCCAGGAACTAGGCAAAGCCAGGTATTAGTAACTCCCCTTGCAGACCAGGAGTTGAGGAATCAATGGAAGAGACTCTTCCAGTATGGACAACAAAAAGCGAAGACAGCTGAGAGCTGTCTATGTCTGAAAACACAAGAGCCCATTCAAACACTGTGCCAGGATGGCCAGGCTGTGGTCCTTAACTCACCGACTCACTAGCAATCATCATTCATAACATTAAGTTCCTGATTATTTCCTAGCCACTGCACTAGGCACCAGGGATACAGAGACAAATATATTTATGCTCTCCTGTTTCTTCAACAAACAAATTTCAAGGAAACAAAGAAGGAGAACCAAACTTAACGATTGAAAGAGATTTGAAATATACATGAACCAAATGTAATCGTGGACCCTTGTTTGGATCCTGAATCAAACATACCAAATGCACAAAATTTTATGTTTATGAAACAAAGAGGGAGTGGATGTGTTAGTCATTCACAGATTGCTGTTCATTTTTAGATGTGATATAATAGTTACTGTGTTAAAATTGCCTTACCATTTAGGGATATATACCATTTATAGATGAAATGACATGATGGTTGAACTTAAAGGGAATGGGTAGGGGATACAGAAGAACCAAGAATGTATGAGTTGATGATTGTTGCAGCTGAATAATGGGTATGGGGTTAGTTAATTGTACATTTCTCTTTAGTTTTGTGTATGTGAAAATGTCCACAATAGATGCATATTTTAAAAACAGAAGTCATGGTACGGTAACTGCCTTCAAGGAACTCCCAGAGTCTACATTCCCCAGAGACGCTTATTGACAGCCATTTTGAGTGAGCCCAGCCTGCCAGGCTAGAGAGGTCAACATCAAATAATGTAAGGCCCCAGCATAGGGCCACAAGTTCAGAAACAAGTTAGCTGGAGCACTGCAAGGCAGGACAGGAGTCACTCTGACTGATGTGGGTCTTGATGTCATTTCTCTCCCCATCAAAGACTCACCAGGTGATGTTTGAACTGGAAGGGTCCTAAGGTCCTCAGATAGGGAAACAGGCTGAGAGGCTGGAAGTGCTTCCCCAATGCTACACAGCAAACAAGTGATAAAATGAACAGTCTAAAACTGGGGCCTTTGACTTCCATAGCAGGACCCTATTTTTATTTGTTTTTTTTTTTTTTTTTTATTTATTTATTTGTTATTTATTTATTATTATTATATTGTAAGTTGTAGAGATACCGCGTGCATACTTGTGCAGGTTTATTACATATGTATACTTGTGCCATGTTGGTGTGCTGCCCATCAGCTATCATTTACATCAGGTATAACTCCCAATGCAATCCCTCCCCCTCCCCCTCCCCATGATAGGCCCGATTGTGTGATGTTCCCCTTCCGAGTCAAAGTGATCTCATTGTTTCGGTTCCACTATAGTGAGACATGCGGTGTTTAGTGGTTTTCTGTTCTTGTGATAGTTTGCTAAGAATGATGGATTCCAGCCATCCCATGTCCCTACAAGGACACAAATATCCTTTTTGTGGCTGCATGGTATTCCATAGTTATTATATATTGCCACATTTTCTTAATCAATCTGTCACTGATGGACATTTGGGTTGATTCCCAAGTCTTTGCTATTGTGAATAGTGCTGCAATAAACATACATTGCATGTGTCTTTAGAGCAGCATAATTTATAATCCTTTGGAGTATATACCCAGTAATGGGATGGCTGGGTCATATGGTACATCTAGTTCTAGATCCTTGAGGAATTGCCATACTGTTTTCCATAATGGTTGAACTAGTTTACAATCCCACCAACAGTGTAAAGTGTTCCTATTTCTCCACATCCTCTCCAGCACCTGTTGTTTCCTGACTTTTTAATATTAGCCATTCAACTGGTGTGAGATGGTATCTCATTAATAGTTTTGATTGCATTTCTCCTGATGGCCAGTGATGAGTAGGCATTTTTCATGTGTTTGTTGGCTGTATGAATGTCTTCTTTTGAAATGTCTATTCATATCCTTTGCCCACTTTTGTGTTGTTTGTTTTTCTTGTAATGAGATTTGTTTGAGTTCTTTGTAGGTTCTGGATATTAGCCCTTTGTCAGATGAGTAGATTGCAAAATTTTCTCCCCATTCTGTGGGTTGCCTGTTCACTCCTGATGTGGTAGTTTCTTTTTGCTGTGCAGAAGCTCTTTAGTTTAATGAGATCCCCACATTTGTCAATTTTGGCTTTTTTGTTGCCGTTGCTTTTGGTGTTTTAGACATGAAGTCTTTGCCCATGCCTATGAGCAGGACCCTATTTTTTAAACATGTATAATATGCCCCTATATGCCAGCAATCATGCTAGAGCACTATTATGTTAACAATTTCATCATTAGATTCTGTAAATACCGAGAAATCCATGACACTCTTTCTGCTGCATAGTCAATATCCCCACACAGTAAATACTTGACTGGAGTTGGATTTAATTAGGGTTGGGTCCTGAAGAACAATTTTTGTTTGTCATTAGGATGGTAGGTTTTAATCCAAATACAACGGCTGTCTTTTTACAAAGGGGAAATTCGGACACAGAAACAGAATTATGTATAGGGAAGACGACGTGAAGGGAGATAAGGAGAAGACAGTCATCTACAAGTCAAGGAGAGAGGCCTGGGACATATCCTTCCCTCATACCTCCCTGAAGAAACCAATCTTGCTGACACCATGATCTTGAACTTTTAGCCTCCAGGTCTGTGACACAAAATATTTCTGCTGTTACAACCACCCAGTCTGTGGTACTTTGTTATTGCAGACCTAGAAAACTCATACAGCTTATATGAGCAGGCAGCTAAGTGGAGGAGGAGGAGGAAGAGGCTGAAGGAGGGTTGACGAAGAAATTCATTCCACAGATGTCTATTGTGCCCCTTTGATGTGGCAGGCACTGTGCAAGGTACCATGGAGGCTATAAAGATGGCATTTTGTTCCCAGTGTCCTGATAAGTAGTCGTCATAGAGATGACATGTTCATTCACAACTATCATATAGAAAGCAGAAAGTAACTAGAACCATGAAGAAGTACTGGTAAAGTGTCAGCGAAGTTCAGAACAGGAGAAAGAACTCTTTCAGCTAAGAGAAGGAGAGAATTAGAGAAGACTAAATACAGAGGGTGTCCGTTAAAGTATATCTTAAAGATTGAATAAAATTTAGACAGGCTAAGATATCAGAAAAGGGCATTCCAGTGGAAGAAATAGCATAGGCATAAGCATGGCAGTGACATCAAAAGAGGGGACTCCAGTGGGAACAGTGAGGAGTTTTTCAGATCAGGGTCTAAGGTGGGTGAAAGAGAATCTAAGGAGAAAAAGCTACCCAAAGGTACACAGGAAACCAGTCAGAAGGCAGTTGCAGGAGTGTAGCTGAGACAGACGATGGTGGCCTGAAGCAGGGTAGATAGAGAGCATAAGATTTACGGCCGAGAAGGTAGCTCACAATTGACTTATTGCAACTTTTTCTCAGGTTCACGGCTATGGCAGACAGAGGGGTTGAAGTCACTTGGTTTAGTAAACTAATAGGACTCAGATGAGTCAGAGTGCTCCTGCTTGGGGCCAAGCTCACGCTAGGACCTGACTGGTGCTTCCAGGCCCAGGAGTGAGCAAAACCATGGTCAATATCCTCAGTAAGCTCCAGCTGGGGAAGATGGGGGCAGTATATACACAACTAATTGCACATTCATCTCACTCCACTTTGAGAAATGCTAAGAAGGAGATATATGGGATACTGAGTGTGTGTGTGTGTGTGTGTGTGTGTGTGTGAGAGAGAGAGAGAGAGAGAGGAGACAGAGACAGAGAGAGACAGAGACAGAGAGAGAGAGAGAGATCGATCTTCCCAGTCTGAGCATTCATCAGTCTGAGCATTCATAGAGAGAAGGCTTCTAAGAGGAAGTAATATATCCATTGAAAACAGAATTTAAAGGAAATTTGTGATGAAGTAGTGGGGATTGAAAGGAAATCCTCTCAAGTAAAAGGAAGACTGAATTGGGGAAAACCTTAAGAAAAGGTTAATGTAGTTGGAGTGCAGAGAGCTGGGGCGAGCATGGCATGAGATGAAGTTAGATAGGCAGAGAAGGAATAGATTACACAGGGCCTTCTGGGCCATGGTAAGGAGCAGAAACTTTGTTCCGAAAGCAGTGGGAAGCCATTAAAGTGTTCTAAGCGAAGTGTTGACACGCTCAGATTTGCATTTTTAAAATATCCTACTGGCAACATTGTGGGAACTTGAATGGTGGAGATGGGAAAAGAAGCAGGGGACCAAATGACTGAGAGTTACAGAGAACCAGGTGAGAGACTACAGTGGCCTGGAATAGGGGGACGGAATGAAGATGGAGTGAAGTGGACACTTTTTATAAAAATTTAGGAACTATAATAAACAGAATTAGGTGCCTATTTGGAAGCAGGGGTAGAGTGGGAGGAGTCAGGGAATGACTCCTGGGTTTTTGGCCAGAGTAGCCAAAAAACGGTAGGGGTAGGATTGCAGTGAACATATTTAGGAGGGAGTGAAGGTCATGAGATACATTTTGGAATTCCATGCCCAATATTTGCTGAGCAGCACTGTAAGGATGTAGTGGCGTCACCAGGCTGAAAGCTAAGTTTGTCTAACATCCTCTCATTTACAGCAATCTGTAGGCTAAATCACTGAGCAACCAAGGGTGTCCTGGTGCCCCACTCCTCATTCCTGTCTCTGTATATCTAAGGTGATCATGCTGGGTCTGTGCTCCCTGTGATCTCTGTGCTCCAGGAGTTCCTTATCTGGGACCTTGTATGGATAGGTTCAGCCCTTGGGCAGTATGAAACAGGTGGAGTCAAAAACAAGGAGACTCTGGATCAGTCTGGAAATTCTAAGACAGACCACAAGGCCACTCCCACTCCCACCTCCTACCTGGAGAAACTTGACATAGTTTCCCAGTCATGAGCCCATTTGTTCTCCACAACACTACGATGACAAAGACAGGAAATGAAACAGCTGACAGATGTGGAGACTGAGGCCAGAGAAGTTAAGTAACCTGTTCAAGTCATTGAACAAATACTCAATGTGTGTGCTTTGGGGACGGTACCTTCTTTGTTCATCTCTCTCTCTCTTTCTACCTCTCAGTATCCCTAGCGTTTAACACATGGCTTGGCACAGAGAAGGGACACAGCGAGCACTTAGTGGAAGATATAAAATGATATCATTTATTTTAAGTAAACAAAAGAAACAGTAGCACCTTCTAAATCTCTCTAGACATCATCTAAAGTTCCAATCTAAAGCTGTCTGGATGCCTTTTCCAGAAATACAAAACATGCCCTACAAATACAAAACATTCCTCTACAACAAGTAGTTTTAGAGGAACTACTTTTATTTGTTATCATTTGTTATATATCTAAGCATTTCAAAGTGCCAGGTATAGTAAATGATGGGGCCTAGCCTTCTACAAGCCATATGATCCTTTGTTTAAATAAATTTAATCAAGTGCCTTCAACAGACACAGAAATTGCCATCTGGGAATGTGAAATCTGCAAGGGAAGCAGCAGACCTTTATTACTAGAAGCCCGGGTCAGCAATAAAATTGGCAATGCTGGAGTGGCGAGTACAGGTTATGGAGTAAAGTAAAAGAGGAAAACAGTTCTCTTGGTGGGAGAATCCATAAAGGCAGAGACAGAGGTGTACAGCCTGGGCCTTAGGAGGAAGCCAGCTTTGGAGCTGCTTAGGTTTCTCAGACTGAGGTCTGCACGTCATTAGGGCAACCTTACCAAAGCTCCAGTGTATTTTTGGTTGGGAAAGTGAGGGAGAATGGCTGAGAGGGACTTCTCTCTCTGTTGATTGCAAATAACAGAAACCCAATTTTAGCAGGCTTTCCCTGTCAAACTGGCCCCTTTCTGACAACCTCAGAGATATACATCTACTAAAAAGAGATCTATTTTCCAATAATTCCAACCAAAACTCTAGAATTGAGTTCCATGTTTAATCCTAAACCATCAATGTGGAGAAGAGGCTGGAATGTATCAATAGGCCAGGCCAGGCCCACATGCCTATGCCTGAGGGATGGATGGGCATGAATCCCACCCAAACTAGTTGGTGAGAGAAGAGAGGCCAAATGATTCCTCAATGAAAAGTTAACGTCATCAGAAGATGGAGAGATTAATGCTGGGTAAGCAGAAATAACCAAAGTGCACTCACCAGAGGACAAGACTGCAGAAAATAACACACACGGAAAATTTTGAGGGGAATGAGTCAAGATAGGACATGAGGAAACAGCCTTGGATGTGGATGGGAGAGGAATATTGGTGGAGATAAGGGGCCTCCTTGAGACCATCTGCATGTTCTTCAGGGATTATTGCTTTGTGTTTGGGACCGTGACAAAATTCTTCACAGAACTAAGAGAAAAATGCTCCTCTGCTGGGATACCCAAAACAGAAGCATCACTTGTGGGCAGGAATTTGAAAAATGTAGTACGGCCCTGTGTCCACAAATTTGTTTCTTAAAAATTAGCCAGGCATGACTGTACATGACTGCAGTCCCAGCTACTTGGGAGGCTGAGATGGGAGGATTGCTTGAGCCCAGGAATTCGAGGCTTCAGTGAGCTGTGATCATGCCACTGCACTCCAGCCTGGATGACAGGGTAAAACCTTGTCTCAAAAAATAGTAAGAAAAAAGTAGGGCCTGAAGCTGGTCATGTGCTGGGGAGCAGCAAAATGCATGTGTCATGGGCTAAGCAAGTGTGCACAGTTTTTTTGTTTGTTTTTGTGTGTTTGGTTCTGCTGTTCCAAGCTCCTTCATAAATATTTGCTATTACAAAGGATAAAATGATTAGTACTATTCCACAGAGTACCACCAGGCGTAGTCTGGCTGCCCATGTTACTAGGGAAGTCAGAGAGTAGAAATGAGAAACTGAAAAGTTATCTATCAGCCTGTTGGGGTCATTCCATCTCGTTCAGCTTCAGTTTTCTTGTCTGTAAAATGCAGATAATAATATTGTATTTATAAATACTTAGCATCCTACCTAGTTCATGGTAGACACTTAAAAGTAGTAGTTCCTTTTCTGCTCTATCCCCCTTCCCACAAGCATACACATCCCAAGGTAACAAGGAAAGCCAGGGCCATTTTCTAAAAGCATCTGTTCACTCACTAGCACACTCTTAGCCAGAAAGCCTATAAACAGAGGAAAAGCACGCTATCTTTGTGCCCCTCCTCACTGCCTGAGGTCACTCGTAATTGCCTGATGACCTTCTCCATCTTACTTGCCTAAGAATCTGGGACTGTTACTGGTCTTCTCATTCTGATCCTTCGGCTTTGCCAGTAGATTGAGAGATTCATAGCATTTCCAAAACTCAAGTGAGCCACAGGGGTAATCTGGTCTGATTCTCTTCCCTGTTTTACAGATGAGAAGACTGAGGCACAGAGGGGAGAAAGTTTCACAGTATCTTAGGAACAGAGTCAGGAATAGATATTGGGACTGAAAGACCAGTGTTCTTTCTACTATTACACAGCTGTTACAAAGCTGATTTGTTGTTTTCACCAAATGTAATATATACTGTGTCAGCTAAACCAGCTTCTTCCAACATACATCTACAATAAGGGCTTTCAGGAATGAGGCAAAGGGATTAAGTGGGGACTACTCCTCCAAGAAAAGAGTCATCCTTCTATTTATCCAACCAGGGCCGATTAAATGTAGTGAGGAATGTGAAAGAAGGAGGTCTCTAGGTCTGACCCACATATTCACAGAGGACCTCAAAATTAAATATTTGACTAGTCTTTACTTGACAATAATGACAACAACAGCAACAACAGCCGCATGGTACTTGCTAGGTATGAGACCTTATTCTGAGCCCTTTATAGATAATAACACATGTAATCCAAATGATGTTATGAACTACAGTGATATTTTAAGTGCATGTTAAAATTGTTACTATGTTAATATTTTAAACATGATACAAGTATTGTGACTCTATTTTGGCATCACTTGTTTTCTTAATATATCATGAGCTTCAAACAATGAAAGAAGCCTGTATCTATTGACCTTGGAAAAACTCTGCCACCATCTATCATCTATCATCCATCATCTATCCATCTATCATTCATCATCCATCATCCATCCATCCATTCATCCATCCATCCACCCACTCACCCACCCATCCATTCACCCAACCATCCATCCATCTGACGTTGCTGAGTTCGTCCCATAAACCAGGCCCTGTGGTTGGTGCCAGTGATATGCAGATGGAGAGAATATAGTACCTGTGCTTGAGTTGTTCATGGTTTGTTTGGTAAAGGAGGAATAACTATGAACAGACCATAGGGCATGGAAACCACTTGGAAACAGTGGCCTAGAGTACAGAGAGGAGGCACCTTGCCCATTCTGTTTGCTTCATTGTTTTAGAGGGAAGTGTCCAGGAAGACCTGCCCAGGAAGGTGACACCTCAGAGGAGACCAGGATAATAAGAACAGAAGATTCCAGTGAGAGTTCTTCAGTCAATAAGTCATAATATTCTTAGAATATCTCATGAAAATTGTTACCACTCTAGATAAATGCATTTATATATTTGTAGATGTATTTCGCCTTTTCAGAGGTGAGTTTAACATTTAGCTCCATCACTCAATAGCTGTGAGACTTTAGGTCTCAGTAACCTAATTGGTAAAATGAAAGTAACAATAATACTTGTCGTCCTCTCAGAGTAGTTGTCACCATCACATCCAAAGTCGTGTGTCAGGCGCCTGCAGAGACTTGACAATTAATAAGTTGTAGCTTCTTTTTTTTTTTTTTTCATAAGGGTTGTGTTTTAACTTTCTTTTTTTTTTTTTTTTTTTTTTTTTTTGAGACGGAGTCTTGCTCTGTAGCCCGGGCTGGAGTGCAGTGGCCGGATCTCTGCTCACTGCAAGCTCCGCCTCCCGGGTTTACGCCATTCTCCTGCCTCAGCCTCCGGAGTAGCTGGGACTACAGGCGCCCGCCACCTCGCCCGGCTAGTTTTTTGTATTTTTAGTAGAGACGGGGTTTCACCGTGTTAGCCAGGATGGTCTCGATCTCCTGACCTCGTGATCCGCCCGTCTCGGCCTCCCAAAGTGCTGGGATTACAGGCTTGAGCCACCGCGCCCGGCCGAATTTAACTTTCAAAAGCAGTGGGATGACAACATAGCCAAGAGGGTAAATTGATCTTTTCTTGTTTCATATGGAGTCCATTTTTTTCTGCCTCTTCTATCATGCATGTTATTTTATGTAGCCTCATTTTCCCAAGTGGCTTCTTATGGCCAACCTCTTAGATTATTTGGAACCCCTTAGGGTATTGAGAGCAGAGTGGGAGGCAGTTCTTTCCCTTGTGGAAATCTTTTTTTTCCTACCTAAAATGACTTCAACGTCTTTTCTTGTAGGGCCCTTAGAAGTTTCTCAGCCACATTCCAATCCCCAATTCGAACAGAAAAATGGCATGGGCTGGAGGTGATGTGTCAGACCTTTGGTAAAATATCTCCACCGCCCCAACTAATTTCTTAGCTTACCTTCTAGGGTCTGTATTAGTGTTCTAGGGCCGCTGTACCACAAACTGATTGACTTAAAACAACACAAATTTCTTCTTTCACAGATCTGGAGGCCAGAAGGTAGAAATCCAAGTGTAGGTGGGGTGGTTCCTTCTAAAGGCTCTGAGGGAGAATCCATTGGCTGCTGCCTCCTTCCTAGCTTCTGATGGTTGCCTGTGACCCTTGATGTTCATAGATACATCACTCCAATCTCTGCTGTCATCTTCACACCCTCCTCTTCTCTATGTCTCTCTCAGTATTGTCACCCTTTCCTCCATCTAAAAAGGACACTTGTCATTGGATTTAGCACACATCCAGATAGTCCACAATAATTTCATGTCAAGATCCTTAACCTAGTTACATCCACAAAGACCCTTTTTTCCAAATAATGTCACAACCATAAGATCTAGGAATTAGGACTTTGACATGCCTTTTAGAAGTCCATCATTCAAGCCACTACAGGTCTTATTTCTTTGACCAAATCAAGCCTTTTCAATTGTTGGGTTTAGGCGTGTGTGTGTGTGTGTGTGTGTGTGTGTGTGTGTGTGATGTCACTACCTTTGAATAAAAGAAGAAAAAAAATAAGATCAGTTACAATTGGTGCCAGACACAGGGCTAGGAACTGTATATGCATTGTTTTATTGAGTCCTCACAACCTTTGTGGAAGGCAGATGTCATGATAATCCCTATTTTGCAGATGAGGCTGAGAGTGATTCAGTAATTTGTCCCAGGTCACAAAGCTAGTACATAGTGAAGTTGACATTCAAACTCATCTCTGCCTAATTTTGAAACTTAATTGATTGGGCATAGACCCTGGGCAAAGAACCCTTCTATGTGTTTTACAAATCAAAACACACCTGGCATTCATAAGAACCCTACACATTGAGTACATTATTAATAGCTCCTTACCACAGAGATAAGGAATTTGAGGCACAGTGAGATTTAGTAATTTGCTCAAGATAATATATCAAAAGGAGCAATCATGAACGTGGATGTCCTTCATCATCAAGGTTAAAAACAAAGGTTTACTGAACACTTACTACCTGTCACCTTGTTTTTTCACAATGAGTCTTCCCTGGAAACCTATGAAACAGATACTATAATTATTCCATTTGATAGAACGGAAAATGAGACTTGGATGGGTGAAATGACTTGCCCATGCATGATAGAAGTGAAACATAAACCCAAGTCTTTGCAGTTGGCCAGCTATGTTATTTCCACTGTCCTTTATTGCCTTCCAGAGTCATCATGTGGATCTAGTGAGATAATGTGGTGATTTGGTCTCACTTTGAAAAGAAGGGTCCTATGGAAAACTAAGTAATTATCAGTACCCTTATAGTACTCTTCTTCATCATCATCGTCGTCATCATCATCACCATCATTGTCATTATTGTCATCAACATCAAAGAATTACTGTAGTTGCCCAACCAGAAAAGTTCAAGGCCAGGGACAGCAGTGCCCAGGGGATGCTCCTGGCTTGCACAGCTCTGATCTGACTCTGATACTTTTGAGACAAAAATTACATAACCTGAGGAAGGGAGGATAAGTTGGCATAAAGCACACAGCTCAGCCACATTGTAGTCATGTTTGAAGTGTCTAGGTGTTAAGTGTGTGCCTCTTGGCAACAGCTGAAAAGAGGGTCAGGACAGAACCACACACATCCTGCACACAGAACCATGTGGCACCAACTGCTTCTCAAGGTGAGCCAGCCGTTAAAAACGCTGGGGCGTGGTTGGGGATGGGGGAGGATAGAGTTAATGCCATCAGAAATACAGTCTGAATATGCACCCTAGAAGTATGGGACAACAGGGATCCAAGCATACAGAGCGTGTTCCGCAATATACTAGCTTTCCTTGGGTTTCTTTTTGAATGATACAACCAGTCCTGAACCATCGGGTGGCCTTGACTCCTTCTTCACCCCTATTGCCTGTGTGACTTGCATTGTGGTGGTGGTCCTGGTCCCAGAAGTCTCCACAGGTGCTATGTCTGTGGTTCCCACCTCTCTTTTGAGAAACTGTTCCTATTCCACCATGATTATGTGACTTTAGGGAGCCACCATTCCTAGCACCTCACCTCCCATCCCTGCTACTGTTGTGGAGGTAGGTCCAAATATAAAGCGCTCTTAAGATATAAACCTGGCTAATTCACATTCTTTTCTGGGATTTTTCTCATTGGAGCTAGAGATGAAAACCCTTTCTGTTCTTGGATCAATGGCGTGGAAGGATGTGAACTTGAGGCAGCCCTGTAGTCGAGTTTCTCACCACACGGAGAACGCCAGCCTCCAGCAGGAAAGAATACAGCTGATGCATAAACAGAAGACAGACAAGAGGAAGAAAGAATGCTTAAAAGCACTGTTTCTTTCTGATTTCCAGCGGTCCCCAAGGCCAGCACTACTCTTGTCCTTTCCCTGGCTTGATCATGGGAATGATTATAGTCTGCCTTTTGGGGGAGTTTAAGCTCAATTGAATTGTGTTTCTGTAACTTGCAACCAAACAGCTCTTATATACCCATGTGCCAATAAGAGACATAGTAATTCTATGGAGTCCAAAACATTGGTTGCCTCATAAGATTTTTTTTCTGAGTCAACTAGCTCCATTTTATAGATGAGGAAGTTGAGACACAGAAAAGTTAAATGAATTGCTATTCAGTAGGAAAGCCTGGAATCTGTGTTTTCCCCTACTCCATTGCTACTAAATATTGTTAATTTCACCCCTGCAATACATCTTGTAGCCTTCATTTCCTTTCTGTCCCTTCTGTCATCTACCTAGGTTATGGCACCTTCACCTCTTTCCTAGTGTACGACAGTAACATCCTCACTAGTTCCCCTGCCTCTCTCCATCTCCAATCTATTGTTTCCCAATCAGTATTCCTAAAACATTCTCTCTGGTTGTGTAATTTACTCAGCTAAAAAAAATACTTGAGGACTTCCTATTGCCTACTCAATTAACTTGTTAACCTGGCATTCAAGGCCATTCAAAATCTGAGCATAATCAACCTTTATATGTTTCTCTTCTTTCCCCTTGATCATCATTGTCCAGATTCCAGCTATATCAGCATGCATTCCTGCTTCCACTCCTTTGCTCAAGTACATTTTCCACCCAAACTGCCTTGCTGTCCACTTTGAAAATCCAACTGGTTCTTTAAGGTCCATCTCAGAGGCCATCATTTCATGCATCCTTCACAGGGCCACTAATTATCCATCATGTTCCCCTCCCAGATCCTGATGAATCCTTCCTTCCCCCTTGTTTAGGGCACTTTTCTCATTCTGCTGAATATTATAGCCATGCTAAAGTTTTTCTTAAAATTTTTACCAAGCCAAGAGTGCCTGGAGGACAGAGCCTGTGCCTTCCTTCCTGTTTTCATTCAACACACATTTTTCAATATTGTCTGTATGCTTGGCCCTGTGCTTTGTGCTAAGTATAGTTAACATTATTAGATAATATGCAAAGCACTAGTCTAAGACCTTAATGTACATTAGCTCGTATAATTCTTAAAATAATTCTATAAAGTAGGTATTGCTGTGCCCATTTTACAGATGAAGAAACAGAGGCACAGAGAAGTTAAGTAACTTGCCCAAAGTTACACAGCTAGTGAGTGGCATAGTTGGCATACAAACCCATGCAGTCTGGCCCCAGAGACTGTGCTCTTAAGACTACACAAGATGCCTTCGAAAGCCATCTCCTCAGAGTGATCCAAGATGGCTGATTAGAGGCAGCTGTGGTCTGTAACACTCACAGAGAGGAATGAAAAGGGACAAGTGAATTCAGTACTTTCAGCTGAGATATCCAGGTTCTCGCACTGGGGCCTACTGGAGGAACAGCTCCACCCGTGGAGAATGAAGAAAAGCAGGGAATTGGTGATGGCCCACTGGGAAGCAGCACGGAGCCAAGGGAAGCAATCCCAGCCCAGGGAATCAGTAAGTAATTGTGTGACCCTGCCTGGGAAACCACACTTCTCCCATGGATCTTTGCAACCTGTGGATCAGGAGATTCCCCTTGTAAATCCATGCTACTGGGGCCTTGGGTCTAATACACAAAGCTGTGTGGAGTTTCAGCATAGCAGCCACTCGGCTGCACACAGAGGCTTAGAAGTTTTATATATTCTGGCCCTGAGTTTCCCAGCACGGTGGGAAATCCTTCCGTACATATCCCTAGGAAGGGAGCTAAATCCAGAGAAGGAGGAAGCATCTTTTTTTGGGCCCCATTCACACAGCACCTCACAAGTTAAGATTTACTGGCTTGGAATCCCAGCCTCTAATGGCAGTGAGTTGGAAGCTACTTGAGATGGTCCAAGTTCCTGGGGGAATGGACAGCCACCAACTCTATGATTCAGTAGACTCAGCCACTCTAGCCTGCCAGCTGTGGAGAATACAGATGATCCAGACAAGAAAGGTTCTCCTACAGTGCAGCACTGCTGCCTTGCCAGATTGTGGCCAGACTGCTTTTATTTTTTTCTTCTTTTGGTTTTAAATTATACTTTATATTCTAGGGTACATGTGCACAATGTGCAGGTTTGTTACATATGTATACATGTGCCATGTTGGTGTGCTGCACCCATTAACTCGTCATTTACATTAGGTATATCTCCTAATGTTATCACTTCCCCCACCCCCTACCCCACAACAGGCCCCAGTGTGTGATGTTCCCCTTCCTGGGTGCAAGTATTCTCATTATTCAATTCCCACCTATGAGTGAGAACATGCGGTGTTTGGTTTTCTGTTCCTGCGATAGTTTGCTGAGAATGATGGTTTCCAGCTGCATCCATGTCCCTACAAAGGACATGAACTCATCCTTTTTTACATAGTATTCCATGGTGTATATGTGCCACGTTGTCTTAATCCAGTCTGTCATTGATGGACATTTGGGTTAGTTCCAAGTCTTTGCTATCGTGAATAGTGCTACAATAAACATACATGTGCATGTGTCTTTATAGCTGCATGATTTATAATCCTTTGGGTATATACCCAGTAATGAGATGGCTGGGTCAAATGGTATTTCTAGTTCTAGATCCTTGAGGAATCGCCACACTGTCTTCCACAATGGTTGAACTAGTTTACAGTCCCAACAACAGTGTAAAAGTGTTCCTGTTTCTCCACATCCTCTCCAGCACCTGTTGTTTCCTGACTTTTTAATGATTGCCATTCTAACTGGTGTGAGGTGGTATCTCATTATGGTTTTATTTGCATTTCTCTGATGGTCAGTGATGATGAGCATTTTTTTCATGTGCCTGTTGGCTGCATAAATGTCTTCTTTTGAGAAGCATCTGTTCATATCCTTTGCCCACTTTTTGATGGGGTTGTTTGTTTTCTTTCTTGTAAATTTGACTGAGTTCTTTATAGGTTCTGGATATTAGCCCTTTGTCAGATGAGTAGATTGCAAAAATTTTCTCCCATTCTGTAGGTTGCCTGTTCACTATGATGGTAGTTTCTTTTGCTGTGCAGAAGCTCTTTAGTTTAATTAGATCCCATTTGTCAATTTTGGCTTTTGTTGCCGTTCCTTTTGGTGTTTTAGACATGAAGTCCTTGCCCATGCCTATGTCCTGAATGGTATTGTCTAGGTTTTCTTCTAGGGTTTCTATGGTTTTAGGGCTAACATTTAAGTCTCTAATCCATCTTGAATTAATTTTTGTATAAAGTGTAAGGAAGGAATCCAGTTTCAACTTTCTACTTATGGCTAGCCAGTTTTCCCAGCACCATGTATTAAATAGGGAATCCTTTCTCCATTTCTCGTTTTTGTCAGGTTTGTCAAAGATCAGATGAATGTAGATGTGTGGTATTATTTCTGAGGGCTCTGTTCTGTTCCATTGGTCTATATCTCTGTTTTGTTACCAGTACCATGCCGTTTTGGTTACTGTAGCCTTGTACTATAATTTGAAGTCAGGTAGCGTGATGCCTCCAGCTTTGTTCTTTTGGCTTAGGATTGTCTTGGCAATGTGGGCTCTTTTTTGGTTCCATATGAACTTTAAAGTAGTTTTTTCCAGTTCTGTGAAGAAAGTCATTGGTAGCTTGATGGGGATGGCATTGAATCTATAAATTACCGTGCACAGTATGGCCATTTTCATGATGTTGATTCTTCCTATCCATGAGCATGGAATGTTCTTCCATTTGTTTGTGTCCTCTTTTATTTCATTGAGCAGTGGTTTGTAGTTCTCCTTGAAGAGGTCCTTTACATCCCTTGTAAGTTGGATTCCTAGGCATTGTATTCTCTTTGAAGCAACTGTGAATGGGAGTTCACTCATGATTTGGCTCTCTGTTTGTCTGTTATTGGTGTTTAAGAATGCTTGTGATTTTTGCACGTTGATTTTGTGTCCTGAGACTTTACTGAAGTTGCTTATCGCTTAAGGAGATTTTGGGCTGAGACGATGGGGTTTTCTAAATATACAATCATGTCATCTGCAAACAGGGACAATTTGACTTCCTCTTTTCCTAATTGAATATCCTTCATTTCTTTCTCTTGCCTGATTGCCCTGGCCAGCACTTCCAACACTATGTTGAATAGGAGTGGTGAGAGAGGGCATCCCTGTCTTGCGCCAGTTTTCAAGGGGAATGCTTCCCGTTTTTGCCCATTCAGTATGATATTGGCTGTGGGTTTGTCATAAATAGCTCTTATTATTTTGAGATATGTTCCATCAATACCTAATTTATTGAGAGCTTTTAGCATGAAGGGCTGTTGAATATTGTCAAGGGCCTTTTCTGCAGCTATTGAGATAATCATGTGGTTTTTGTCTTTGGTTCTTTTTATATGCTGGATTACGTTTATTGATTTGTATATATTGAACCAACCTTGCATCCCAGGGATGAAGCCCACTTGATTATGGTGGATAAGCTTTTTGATGTGTGCTGGATTTGGTTTGTCAGTATTTTATTGAGAATTTTTGCATCGATGTTCATCAGGGATATTGGTCTAAAATTCTCTTTCTTTGTTGTGTCTCTACCAGGCTTTGGTATCAGGATGATGTTGGCCTCATAAAATGAGTTAGGGAGGATTCCCTCTTTTTCTATTGATTGGAATAGTTTCAGAAGGAATGGTACTAGCTCCTCCATGTACCTCTGGTAGAATTCGGCTGCGAATCCATCTGGTCCTGGACTTTTTTTGGTTGATAGGCTATTAATTATTGCCTCAATTTCAGAGCCTGTTATTGGTCTATTCAAGGATTCAACTTCTTCCTGGTTTAGTCTTGGGAGAGTGCATGTGTCCAGGAATTTATCCATTTCTTCTAGGTTTTCTGGTTTATTTGAATAGAAGTGCTTATAGTATTCTCTGATGGTAGTTTGTATTTCTGTGGGGTCAGTGGTGATATCCCCTTTATCATTTTTTATTGTGTCTATTTGATTCTTCTCTCTTTTCTTCTTTATTAATCTTGCTAGCAGTCTATCAATTTTGTTGATCTTTTCAAAAAACCAGCTCCTGGATTCATGATTTTTTTGAAGGGTTTTTTGTGTCTCTATCTCCTTCAGTTCTGCTCAGCTCTTAGTAATTTCTTGCTTTCTGCTAGCTTTTGAATGTGTTTGCTCTTGCTTCTCTAGTTCTTTTAATTGTGATGTTAGGGTGTCAATTTTAGATCTTTCCTGCTTTCTCTTTTTGGCATTTAGTGCTATAAATTTCCCTCTACACACTGCTTTAAATGTGTCCCAGAGATTCGGGTATGTTGTATCTTTGCTCTCATTGGTTTTAAAGAACATCTTTATTTCGTCCTCCATTTCATTATGTTCCCAGTAGTCATTCAGGAGCAGGTTGTTCAGTTTCCATGTAGTTGAGTGGTTTTGATTGTGTTTCTTAATCCTGAGTTCTAGTTTGATTGCACTGTGGTCTGAGAGACAGTTTGTTACAATTTTTGTTCTTTTACATTTGCTGAGGAGTGCTTTACTTCCAACTATGTGGTCAATTTTGGAATAAGTGCAATGTGGTGCTGGGAAGAATGTATATTCTGTTGATTTGGGGTGGAGAGTTCTGTAGATGTCTATCAGATCCGCTTGGTGCAGAGTTGAGTTCAATTCCTGGATATTCTTGTTAACTTTCTGTCTCGTTGATCTGTCTAATGTTGACAGTGGGGTGTTAAAGTCTCCCACTATTATTGTATGGGAGTCTAAGTCTCTTTATAAGTCTCTAAGGATTTGCTTTATTAGTCTGGGTGCTCTTGTATTGGGTGCATATATATTTAGGATAGTTAGTTCTTCTTGTTGAATTTAATCCTTTACCATTATGTAATAGCCTTCTTTGTCTCTTTTGATCTTTGTTGGTTTAAAGTCTGTTTTATCAGATACTAGGATTGCAACCCTTGCTTTTTTTGTTTTCCATTTGGTTGGTAGATCTTCCTCCATCCCTTTATTTTGAGCATATGTGTGTCTCTGCACGTGAGATGGGTCTTCTGAATACAGTAAACTGATGAGTCTTGACTCTTTATCGAGTTTGCCAGTCTGTGTCTTTTAATTGGAGCATTTAGCCCATTTACATTTAAAGTTAATATTGTTATGTGTGAACTTGATCCTGTCATTATGATGTTAATTGGTTATTTTGCTCGTTAGTTGATGCAGTTTCTTCCTAGCATCGATGGTCTTTACAATTTGGCATGTTTTTGCAGTGGCTGGTACTGGTTGTTCCTTCCCACATTTAGTGCTTCCTTCAGGATCTCTTGTAGGGCAGGCCTGGTGGTGACAAAATCTCTCATCATTTGCTTGTCTGTAAAGGATTTTATTTCTCCTTCACTTATGAAACTTAGTTTGGCTGGATGTGAAATTCTGGGTTGAAAATTCTTTTCTTTAAGAATGCTGAATATTGGCCCCCACTCTCTTCTGGCTTGTTGTTTTTCCGAGAGATCTGCTATTAGTCTGATGGGCTTCCCTTTGTGAGTAACCCCACCTTTCTCTCTGGCTGCCCTTAACATTTTTTCTTTCATTTCAACTTTGGTGAATCTGACAATTATGTGTCTTGGAGTTGCTCTTCTTGAGGAGTATCTTTGTGGTGTTCTCTGTATTTCCTGAATTTGAATGTTGGCCTACCTTGCTAGGTTGGGGAAGTTCTCCTGGATAATATCCTGCAGAGTGTTTTCCAACTTGGTTCCATTCTGCCCATCACTTTCAGGTACACCAATCAGATGTAGATTCGGTCTTTTCACATAGTCCCATAATTCTTGGAGGCTTTGTTCATTTCGTTTTACTCTTTTTTCTCTAAACTTCTCATCTCACTTCATTTCATTCATTTGATCTTCAGTCACTGATACCCTTTCTCCCAGTTGATCGAGTCAGTTACTGAAGCTTGTACATTTTTCACGTAGTTCTCGTGTCACGGCTTTCAGCTCTATCAGGTCATTTAAGGACTTCTCTACATTGGTTATTTTAGTTAGCCATTCATCACATCTTTTTTCAAGGTTTTTAGCTTCTTTGTGATGGGTTCGAACCTCCTCCTTTAGCTCGGAGAAGTTTGATTGTCTGAAGCCTTCTTCTCTGAACTTGTCAAAGTCATTCTCCGTCCAGCTTTGTTCCATTGCTGGCGAGGAGTTGCGTTCCTTTGGAGGGGGAGACGTGCTCTGATTTTTAAAATTTTCAGCTTTTCTGCACTGCTTTTTCCCCATCTTTGTGGTTTTATCTATCTTTGGTCTTTGATGATGGTGACAAACAGATGGGGTTTTGGTGTAGATGTCCTTTCTGTTTGTTAGTTTTTCTTCTAACAGTCAGGACCCTCAGCTGCAGATCTGTCGGAGTTTGCTCGAGGTCCACTCCAGACCCTGTTTGCCTGGGTATCACCAGCGGAGGCTGCAGAAGAGTGAATATTGCTGAACAGCAAATGTTGCTGCCTGATTGTTCCTCTGAAAGCTTCATCTCAGAGGGGTACCCGGCTGCATGAGGTGTGAGGTGTCAGTCTGCCCCTAGTGGGGGGTGTCTCCCAGTTAGGCTGCTTGGGGGTCAGGGACCCACTTGAGCAGGCAGTCTGTCCATTTTCAGATCTCAAACTCCATGCTGGGAGAGCCACTGCTCTCTAAGCTGTCAGACAGGGACATTTAAATCTGCAGAGGTTTCTGCTGCTTTTTGTTTGGCTGTGCCCTGTCCCCGGAGGTCGAATCTACAGAGGCAGGCAGGCCTCCTTGAGCTTCAGTGGACTCCACCCAGTTCGAGTTTCCCAGCTGCTTTGTTTACCTACTCAAGCCTCAGAAATAGTGGGCGCCCCTCCCGCAGCCTCGCTGCCACCTTGCAGTTAGATCTCAGACTGCTGTGCCAGCAATGAGGGAGGCTTCGTGGGCATGGGACACTCCAAGCCAGACACGGGATATAATCTCCTGGTGTACCATTTGCTAAGACCCTTGGTAAAGTGCAGTATTAGGGTGGGATTGACCCGATTTTCCAGGTGTTGTGTGTCAGGGTTTCCCTTGGCTAGGAAAGGGAATTCCCTTCCCCCTTGTGCTTCCCGGGTGAGGTGATGCCTCGCCCTGCTTTGGCTCTTGCTTGGTGGACTGCACCCACTGTCCTGCACCCACTGTCTGACACACCCCTTTGAGATGAACCCAGTACCTCAGTTGGAAATGCAGAAATCAACCGTCTTCTGTGTCCCTCATGCTGGGAGCTGGAGGCTGGAGCTGTTCCTATTTGGCCATCTTGGCCAGACTGCTTCTTTAAGCAAGACCCTGATCCATTCCTCCTCACTGGACAGGACCTTCCTGTGGGGGCTTTAGCCACTCCAGCAAAGCTTTAGAAACAGAGCTTTGATCTCTGCCTGGGACAGAGCTCCCTGCGGGAGGGGTGGCATCCATTTATGTGGTTTTGTCAACTCAGCTGCTCCAGCCTGCTGGCTTTGGAGAATACAGGGAGTCAGGACAAGGAAGTTCCCCCCCACTCCCCCACTTCCTCACCCCCAGCCAGTGTAGCACACCTGCTCTACCAAAAAGCAGTCAGGCTGTATTTTGGGGCAGGTGCCTGATCCCATTCCTCCTGACTTGGTGAGACCTGCCAATGGGGAGCTTCAGCTACTTCCTACAGGTGCATGCAGGCCAGGAAGAGGTCAGTAACCCCCAGCACAGAGCTTCCAGAGGAAGGAGCTGGCTGCCATCTTTGCTGTTTCATGGCCTTCACTTGTGATACCTCTGGGTACAGGAGAAATCGAAGTGACTGGGGTTTGGGGTGGACCCCTAGCAAACTGCAGCAGCCCTACAGTAGAGTGGCCTGACTGTTAAAAGAAAAACAAACAGAAAACAACAACAACAACAAAAAACCCCACAAAAACCTCGTTCATAGGTCAGCAACCTCAAAGATAAAAGGTAGATAAGCCTCAAAAGATAAGAAAGAATCAACACAAAACACCGAAAAATCAAAAAGCCAGAATGCCTCTTCTCCTACAAATGACCACAACACTTCTTCAGCAAGGGCACAGAAGTGGGCTGAGGCTGAGATGGCTGATTTGACAGATGTAGGCTTCAGAAAGTAGGTAATAATGAACTTCACTGAGCTAAAAGAGCATGTTGTAACCCAATGCAAAGAAGCTAAGAATCATGATAAAACAATACAGAAGCTGATAACTGGAATAGCCAGTTTAGAGAGGAACATAACCTACCTGATGGAGCTGAAAAATACAACACAAGAACCTCATAATGCAATCACAGGTATCAATAGCAGAGTGTATCAAGTGGAGGAAAGAATCTCAGAGCTTTAAGACTACCTTTCTGAAATAAGACAGGTAGACAAAAATAGAGAAAAAAGAATGAAAAGCAATGAACAAAACCTCTGAGAAATATGGGATTACGTAAAGAGGCCAAACCTACAACTGATCTGGGGTTCCTCAAAGACACGGGGAGAATGGAACCAGGTTGGAAAACACACTTTAGGATATCATCCAGGAGAATTTTCCCAACCTAGCAAGACAGGCCAACATTCAAATTTAGAAAATGAAGAGAACCCCAGTAAGATACTCAATGAGAAGATCAACTCCAAGAGACACAATCATCAGATTCTCCAAGGTTGAAATGAAAGGAAAAATGTTAAGGGCAGCCAGAGAGAAAGGCCAATTCATCCAAAAAAGGAAGCCCATCAGACTAACAGCAGACTTCTCAGGAGAAACCCTACAAGCCAGAAGAGATTGGGAGCCAATATTCAACATTGTTAAAGAAAAGAGAAATAACATCCTTTTCAGACAGGCAAATGCTTAGGGAATTCATCACCACCAGACTTGCCTTGCAAGAGCTCCTGAAGGAATCACTAAATATGGAAGGGAAAATACATTACCAGCCCCTAGAAAAACACACTGAAATATACAGACCAGTAACACTATAAAGCAACCACACCAACAAGTCTGCAAAATAAGCAGCTAACATCATGATGACAGGATCAAATCCACACATATCAATACTAACTTTAAATGTAAATGGGCTAAATGCCTCAATTAAAACACAGAATGGCAAGCCAAATAAAAAGACAAGACCCACTGGTGTGCTGTATTAAAAAGACCCATCTCACATGCAAATACACACATAGGCTCAAAATAAAGGGATGGAGGAAAATTTACCAAGCAAATGGAAAACAGAAAAAAGCAGGGGCTGCAAGCCTAGTTTCTGGCAAAACAGACTTTAAACCAACAAAGATAAAAAAGACAAAGAAGGGCACTACATAATGGTAAGGGGTTCAAATTAACAAGAAGAGCTAACTATCCTAAATATATATGCACCCAATACAGGAGCACCCAGGTTCATAAAGCAAGTGCTTAGAGACCTTCAAAGAGACTTAGACTCCCACACAATAATAGTGGGAGACTTTAACACCCATTGAGAATATTAGACAAATAATCAAGACAGAAAATTAACAAAATATTTAGGACCTAAACTCAGCTCTATATCAAGTGGACCTGATAGATATCTACCAGATTCCCCACTTATTTAACAGAGTATACATTCTTCTCATCACTACATGGCACTTACTCTAAAATTGATCACATAACCAGAAGTGAAATATTCGTCAGCAAATGCAAAATAACTGAAATTATAACAAAGTTTCTCAGATCACAGCACAATCAAATTAGAACTCAAGATTAGGAAATTCACTCAAAACCACACAATCATGTGGAAATTGAACAATCTGCTCCTGAATGACTTTTGGGTAAACAGTGAAATTAAGGCAGAAATCAATAAGTTCTTGAAACTGATGAGAACAAATAGACAACATACCAGAACGTTTGGGACGCAACTAAGGTAGTGTTAAGAGGGAAATTTATGGCACTCAGTGCCCACATTTAAAAAGCTAAAATGAGCTCAAGTTAACAACATAACATCTCAACTAAAATAACTAGAGAACCAAGAGTAAACAAATCCTAAAGGTAGTAGAAAAGACAAGAAATAACCAAGATCAAAGCTGAACTGAAAGAGATAGACACACACACACATGAAAAAAAAAAAAAAAAAAACACTTCAAAAAAATCAGTGAATCCAGGAGCTGTGTTTTTGAGAAAATTAATAAAATATATGGACCATTAGCTTGGCAATAAAGAAGTAACATCTCAATTAAAAGAACTAGAGAACCAAGAGAAAACAAATCCCAAAGCTAGCAGAGGACAAGAAATAACCAAGATCAAAGCTGAACTGAAAGACATAGAGACACAAAAAAACACTTCAAAAAATCAGTGAATCCAGCAGGTGTTTTTTTGAGAAAGTTAATAAAATATATAGACCATTATCTTGGCTAGTAAAGAAGAAAAGAGAGAAGAATCAAATAAACACAATCAGAAATGATAAGGGGGATATCACCACTGACCCCACAGAATTACAAACAACCACCTGAGAATACTATAAACACCTCTATGCACATAAACTAGAAAATCTAGAAGAAGTGGATAAATTCCTGGGCACATACACCCTCCCAAGACTGAATCAGGAAGAAATTGAATGTCTGAATAGACCAATAACGAGTTGTGAAATTGAAGCAGTAATAAATAACCTACCAACCAAAACAATCACAAGACCAAACGGATTCACAGCTGAATTCTACCAGCAGTACAAAGAAGAGCTGGTACTATTTCCATTGAAACTATTCCAAAAAATTGAAAAGGAACTTTTCAATTTCTCCCTAATGAATTCTGTGAGGCCAGCATCATTCTGATACCAAAACCTGGCAGAAATACAACAACAACAAGAAAACTCCAGGCCAATATTCTTGATGAACATGGTGCAAAATTCCTCAATACAATACTGGTCAACCAAATCCAGTAGCACATCAAAAAGCTTATCCACCATGATCAAGTAGGCTTCATCCCCAGGATGCAAGGTTGTTTCAACAAATGTAAATCGATAAATGTGATTCATTACATAAACACAACTAAAGACAAAAACGACCATGATTATCTCAATAGATGCAGAAAAGGCTTTCGCTAAAATTCAGCATCTACTCATGTTAAAAACTCAATAAACTAGGCAATGAAGGAACATAACTCAAAATAATAAAAGCCATATATGACAACCCACAGTCACCACCATACTGAATGGACAAAAGCTGAAAGCATTCCCATTGAAAACCAGCACAAGACAAACACGCCCTGTCTCACCACTCCTATCCGACATAGTATTGGAAGTTCTGGCCAGGGCAATCAGGCAAGAGACGAAATAAAGGGTGTTCAAATAGGAAGAGAGGAAGTCAAATTGTCTGTATTTGCAGATGACATAATTCTATATCTAGAAAACCCCATCGTCTCAGCCCAAAAGCTTCTTAAGCTGATAAGCAACTTCAACAAAATCTCTGGGTGTAAAATAATCAATGTACAAAAATTGCTAGCATTTCTGTACACAAACAGGCAAGCAGAGAGTCAAATCATGAATTCACAACTGCTACCAACAGAATAAAATATCTAGGGATACAGTTAACAAGGGAAGTGAAGGACCTCTTCAAGGAGAACTACAAACCACTGCTCAAAGAAATCAGAGAGGACACAAACAAGTAGAGAAACATTTCATGCTCATGGTTAGGAAGAATTAATGTCATGAAAATGTCCATACTGCCCAAAGTAAGTTATAGATTCAATGTTTTTCCTGTTAAACTACTATTGACATTCTTTGCAGAATTAGATTAAACTATTTAAAAATTCATATAGAACCAAAAAACAGTCCAAATAGCCAAGACAAGTCTAAGCAAAAAGAGTAAAGCTGGAGGCATCATGCTACCTGACTTCGAACTATACTATTAATACAAGGTACAGTAACCAAAACAGCATGGTACTTGTACAAGAGCAGAGACATAGACCAATGGAACAGAATAAAGAACTCAGAAATAAGACTGCACACCTACAACCATCTGATCTTTGACAAGCTTGACAAAAACAAGCAATGAAGAAAGGACTTCCTGTTCAATACATGGTGCTGGGAGTGCTGGCTGGCCAAATGCAGAACATTTAAACTGGACTCCTTCCTCACACCATATACAAAAATTAACTCAAGATGGATTAAAGATTTAAAGTAAAACCCAAAACTATAAAAACTTGAGAAGAAAATCTATGCAATACCATTCAGGACATAGGCACAGGTAAAGATTTCATGATGAAAATGCCGAAAGCAATTGCAAGAAAAGCAAAAATTGACAAATGGAATATAATCAAACTAAAGAACTTCTGCACAGCAAAAGAAAATATCATCAGAGTGAACAGACAAGCTACTGAAAGGGGGAAATCTTTGCAATCTATCCATCTGACAAAGTTCTAATATCCAGAGTCTACAAGGAACTTAAACAAATTTACAATAAAAAAAATTAAAAAGTGGGCAAAGGACATGAACAGACACTTCTCAAAATAAAACATACATGCAGCCAACAAACATATAAAAAAAAGCTCGACATCACTGATCATCAGAGAAATACAAATCAAAACCACAAAGAGATACCATCTCACACTGGTCAGAATGGCTTTTATTAAAAAGTCAAAAAACAACAGATGCTGGTGAGGTTGCAGAGAAAAAGAAACACTTTTACACTGTTGGTGGGAGTGTAAATTAGTTCAACCATTGTGGAAGACAGTGTGGGGATTTGTCAAAGACATAGAGGTAGAAATACCATTTGACCCAGCAATCTCATTACTAGGTATATACCCAAAGGAATACAAATCATTCTATATAAAAACACATGCATGCATATGTTCATTGCAGCACTATTCACAGTAGCAAAGACATGAAATCAACCCAAATGCCTATCAATGATAGACTGGATAAAGAAAATGTGATACAAATACACTATGGAATACTATGCAGCCATAAAAGGAACAATATCACATTCTTTGCAAGGACATGGATGGTGTTGGAAGCCATTATCCTCAGCAAATTAACCCAGGAACAGAAAACCAAACACTACACGTTCTCACTTATAAGTGGGATCTGAGTGATGAGAACACATGGATACATGGGGGGAAATAACACACACTGAGGCCTGCCAGGGCAGGTGGTGGGAGAGAGAGCATCGGGAAGAATAGCTAATGGAGGCTGGGATTAAAACATAGGTAATGGGATGATCTGTGCAGCAAATCACCATGGAACACGTTAACCTATGTAAAAAACCTGCACATCCTGCACATGTACCCCTGAACTTAAAAGCTGTAGGTATAACCACCCCTGACCCCATACCACTCCCCCAACCAAAAAGAAAGCCATCCTCTCTCTCAGCACTCTTCCTAGATGACACCATCTACTCTTGTATCATTTCTTTATTCTTTTAACTACCCATATCACATGGTTTTATTGGGGGCCTACTAAGAGCCAGGCAATCACCGTGATTCAGCAGTATAGCGAGCTGAATGGTGGCCCCAACTATATGTCCACGTCCTAATCCCTGCAACATGAAAACATTACCGTATATGGCAAAATGTGTGATTAAATTAAAAATATTGAGGGGAGGGGCCTACACTGGGTGGAATTATCTGGGTGGGCCCAACGTAATCACACAGATCCTTGTAAGAGGGAGTCAGGAGGGTCACAGTCAGTGGAGATGTTACAATGGCAGTAGAGACTGGCATGGTGCAACATACACCAAAGAATTCGGGCAGCCATCAGAAGCTGAAAGAGGCAACAGATTCCTCCCCTAGAGCCTCTGGAGGGAGTGCAGCCCTGCTGGCACCTTCATTTTGGCCCAGTGATACTGATTTCTGATTTCTGGACTCTAGAATTGCAGGAGAATACATTTCTGTATTCTTAACCACCTGAGTTGTAATAATTTGTTATGGTAGCCCTAGGAAACTAATAAAAACAATAAGCAAGATGAATGTGATTTCTGCTGTCACAGAATGGGCAAGACAGATACTAATAAAAAAATTAGGAGGTCACTTAAGTATTAGAAGTTGGAGGTGTAGGGCACTATGAGAGCTTCTATACTAGCAAGCCCACAGCTCTCCTGTGTCATCATACACATGAGAGGGACAAAGGGATGAGAGGTATGGCTGAGGGCTGGAGGAGAGACTTAGTATATTAAACAAGCATAACAGCAGCGCATTTTGACCACTGTCCCTGATAATGTGAATTTACCATGGCATTGCTTTATGAGACTAACAATGAAAGGATATAATTCTCACCCTAACAGCTATCAGTATTTTCATGGCGGTTACACAGAGGCTTTTGTGTCCTGTGCCCAAAAGACTGCCTCTCTGCTTTGTCAACATATGTTCACAGGTTCCCGTTGAGGCATTTGTGTAGCCACTTATGCTGGGATGACACATAGATCTCCATTAAACTGGTAGTGACTGACTAGAGTGCCATTTTGAGAAACACTCTGAAGCCATGTCCAGGTTCAATCAGAAAGGGCATTATGATTGATTAGCCATACTTGCCATAGGTTACGTATCAGGGAATGGGAGTATCATGCTTTTCTGTCCTTGCTCTAGACAGTGGCTCTCAAACTTTAGCTCACATGAGAATCACCTTGAGGGCTGGTTAAAACACAGATGGCTGGGCACCACTCCCAGAGTTTCTCATTCAGTAGATTTGGAGTGAGGCCTGACATTTTACACTACTGTCAAGTTCCCAGGTAATACCAGTGCTGCTGATCCAGTATAACACTTTGGAAACCACTGCTCTAGAGTGTTTCTGGAAATGTGATCTAAGTACAAATCAGTTGAGGTTCTTTTTAAAAGGTAGATTTGGATTCAGCAGTTGTAAGTTGAAGCTCAAGAGTCTGTATTTCTCGTCAGCTCCCAGGCAATGCTCATGCTCCATCACGGACTACACACACCCTGAAAAGAAAGGAGCTAAATAAATGGTTATCAGTTGTGGTGACAGAGCACACAAGCGTACCAAGGCCAATTTGAGGGGTCACCAATATTTACAGTTTAACCCCCCTTATCCACAAGGAATATGTTCCATGACGCCTAGCAGATGCCTGAAACTGCAGATAGTACTTAACTCAATTGCCATCAACTAGAACACGTTTCTTCATGTCTTCCACCCACAAATTTAACACTTTTTGCATCTTAGCTAAGTACTTATCACATACGGTGGTCCTAACTTTTGCAGTTTGAGATGTGACAGCAAAACTAGCGCAATTTTTTTTCCTTCTTCACAATTTAACAGATAGAAGATTTGTTCTTACTGTAGGTCTTAGCAACCTCAGCATACAATTATTTTTCTTTATTTAAGTCAAGAACTGTCACCTCTTTACTTAATAGAAGCACTTTACAGCTTCTTTTTGTCATATTCGAATGGCTGGCATCTCTTGTCTTGCACTCTGGGGCAATAATGAAGTAAAATAAGGGTTCTTTGAACACAAGCACTGTGATACCAGGACGGTCAATCTGATCACCCAGACGCCTACTAAGTGACTAACAGGAAGGGAGTGTCTACGGTCCTGAATGCGATGGACAGAAGGATGATTTATGTCCTGGGTCAGATGAGGTAGAGCAGGGAGAGATTTTTATCATGTTACTCAGAACAGTGTGCAACTTAGGAATTGTTTATTTCTGGAATTTTCTATTTAATACTTTCATACATTGGTTGACTGCTGATAATTAAACATCCAAAAGGGAAACGATGGATAAACAGGGGACTACTGTAAAACTAATTACTATCTCTAAAAGTAAACGAGGGGAGATCCATTTTTTCTCTGTTTAATAAAGACTGCCTTGCACTTGTGTACTTGTGTAGTATGAGAGAAAGGGATCCAATTATAGCAAATCACTAGGAATTGTGTGCAAATTCAGAGACCACCCCATCTGTGCAGTAGTTCTTAGTGCATGTCATGCCTCCAATGGTCATTTATTGTGTATAGCGTCAGAAAAAGGCTAAGACCACTGTGACAGAGATTTAGATGCAGTCCTTTGGCAAAGAACACCCTAATTCTTCCCACTGAGCTGAATTACAAGAACACCATGAACCGTGAGGAAAGAGAGAGTAAGTTCTCTAATTAAAAAGGGTAAGTGGGAGCACAGTAGGGTGACAAACATCCCGGTTAGCCCAGGTCTAAATGTCTGCTCAGAATGAAGAAATCTCAGTGCAAAATCCTGGATGGTGTCAGGAAAACAGGGATGTTTGGTCACACTGGCATCCAGCATCTTTCTTCTGCCCTCCTCACATTTTATGCTCCTGTGTTACATAATGTCCTGCCCCTCGCCAAACATACTAGATTCTCTGGAAAGTTTCTGGTGCAGTTCTGGAACATCATAACTGCCTCCTGAATAATAGCCATTATTATTTCAACTGTGGACACTGCTGGAGACACACGGTATAACTTCCAGTTTCCCCAGTTCTCTCCATCTCCAAAAAAGAGGCAAAGGACAGGAGAGGAAGAGAGAAGAAAAAGATGAGAGGCATGGGAAAAGGAAGAGAGGCTCTGATTTGGGAAGAGGCCACACAAGTGAGCAGGGAATTGTGTTTTCAGAGAGACAGAGAAGATATCACACACACACATTTCCTTTCATTTCTTGTGTTCCTTTCTGGTTCGTTTTGTAGCTTTTTTCTCTGCTCCCTACCTTGCTTGGTATAATGGGCCTATAACGTGGGCTGGAGGCTGCCTTATTCAGGGATCTGGTTTATTACAAACAAGCTAGGATCTTTGTGGATAAAAGACGGTTGGACAGACAAGGGAAAATCACCCAACCAAAAACCTGCTCATCTGGAGTCGTGCATGAATGTGTCAAGCCCACACGTTCTCTAACGATAATTGGTATGCCCTGGTCATCCTTGCATAACTCAGGAATTCCAGGCTTGTGTTTTCTCACACAACATTGTCAACGAAGGGAAGCAGAAGAACAGGGACCTCTCTTTTTTTGGGGGGACTATCTTCTGGGGTTGCAAGAGAGGAGATATAACACTAAATTCAAACCAAGCTGTCATATTTAGAACCCTGATGCTTTAAAAATCCAAGGTCCTATCATAGTCTGCAGCTTTCTCAGAAACAGTAGAAGAACTTTCAGTCAGTACTTAGATGAATTGCAGCATGTGTTGAGGGAGAAAAAAGCCCTAAGTCATGTGGTGTGGCTATGAATTTTAGAAACAAATACATGTATGCAAAAATTAAGCTTCATTTCTCTAAAGCTTAACTGAGCTCTTATGCCTCCTATTTCTATTGAAGACAGAAAATGTAACCTTACCAATACAAGGTAAACTGCCATGTCTGTGTTTTTCCAGTCTCTTTTAAGTAAATACTTAGACCAAGCTCGTCCAAACCGCGGCCTGTGGGCCACTTGCAGCCCAGGATGGCTTTGAATAAGGCCCAACACAAATTTGTAAACTTTCTTAAAACATTATGATTTTTTTATTGATTTTTGTAAAGCTCATCAGCTATCATTAGTGTTAGTGTATTTTATGTGTGGCCCAAGACAATTCCAATGTGGCCCAGGGAAGCCAAAATGTTGGACACCCCTGATACAGAGAATCCAGGATACTCCCCTCTCCCCTTTCTTCTTTCCTTCTTCATTCTGGGGGGTTAACAAAGGGTCCACATAGGTGTGATCTGCTTCTTGTCCTTGATCAGTTTCAGTCCTACACTGACATCCACTGTCCATGTAATTTACCCAGTCTGTTCTTTGCTATGTTGCTCTATCCACTGCTGAATTTGCCTGAGTCCTCCTCTAGTCATTATTCCCCTGGACCCTGCTGATTGTTTTGCATCACTCTTTTTGACTGTGCAACTTCCCCAAGCCAACTGGTCTACTTTTAGACACCATGCCCAAATCACAGGAGACAGGAGCAGGTGTCAGGCAATGTCTTGCTAATCATTCCATAATGCCCTTGATGTTGGCAAGGTGCTGTGCGGTGGAAGTAGATATCTTCACTGGCCCCAGAGTGTCTCCTGATCAAGGGATACCTCTGTCCTCAGAAGGAAAAAAAGAACCAGAGTAGCTCTGAGGGAAAAGAAGACAAAAAGCAGGCTGCTTAGCTTGTCTCTGGTCTGGGTAAAATATGTCTTGGCCATGCAGAAAAGCTCACTGGAGAAGTGATCACACAGGGACCTGTGGTCAGAGTTCCAGCTACTAATTTGTTTTAAGATATGACTTCCACTTTCAGGAACCTATAGTAGTAGGAGAAAATGCCTTTAGTGTTAGTAGATTTGGAGATCTGGCCAAACTGCTTGTAACATCCAGAAACCAGTTGAGCTTTATTTCCCCAACTATTGATTACCCTTATTTGTGTTATATTCTCCCATCTTCCAAGCAATATATTTTGACATTAGCTCAGCTCAGTTATGTTGGCATTGCAAAGAAATACTTTTCCCCATAAGGCAAGTATTACTGTAAGGTGATCTTTACACAATCTCTCGGGAGGCTTGATTATTGAAACCCACAAAAAAACTAATTATCAAATGTTTTAACGATAACATCTTAGCATGTGTTCCTTCCTACTAGTTTAGAACTATGTATCTGTTTTTTTAATAAAAGATATAGTTCATCTTAGTTCAAGAGAAAAAACTTTTTAATCAAATACACCTTAGTAAAGGGATCATTTTATTTGATATAGAAATTATAATGCTGGACTACTACAGCAGTAGCTGAAGGAAGTAGATGTGCAAAATTTTCCTTACAGCAATTTGGCCATATGTACAAAGTAGTCTTAAAAACATGTTTATGCATATCTTTTGTTTCAATTGCACTTCTAGGAATTTATAGTAAGAAATAATTAAAGATGTATGAGCAGACTGTGCTTCTACTTAGGATATAGAGAGATGCAATCGACTGTCTCTTCCACCCTAACAATGAGAAAAAGCTGGATCATTTCTAAAAATGTAACATTTCTTTAACCCATCAAAAATCTGAAGTCACAGGATCTTAGTCCATTTAGTATTGGTACAAAGAAATACCTGAGATTGGGTAATTTATAAAGAGAAAAGATTTATTTGGCTCATAATTATGCTGCCTGAAAGGTCCAAGATTGTGTGTCTGGTGAGGGCTCAGGCTGCTTCCTCTCATGGAAAAGGTAATGGGAATTCAGTGTGTGCAGAGATCACATGGTGAGAGACGAAGCAAGAGGTCGAGGAAGGAGCTAGTTTCTTTTTTTTTTTTTCCAACCAGCTTCCTTCAACTAATATGGCAAGAATTTATTCACCCTTTCCCCGAAGGAGGGGATTAATTTATTCCTGAGGGATCCACCTTCATTCTCCAGACACCAGCCATTAGACCCCATCTCCAACATTGGGGATAAAATTTCAACATGAGATTTGGAGGGGACAAATATCCAAACTACAGCCTAGGGAAAACAAGTAAAATGAGTTCCATGGTGACCAACCACTGTAAAAAGAGATGACACACATAATATGTTTCATCTTTGGCAGAGCAGAAGGGAAAATGAGGGAGCCACACAAGTGGTTAAGAAGAAATAAGCTAACGTTTTAATTAATTCTTACAGACAAGTGGGGATTGGCATATCAGTCTGGAATATATAAAAACCACAGACATACGGAGAGCTCACACTCACTTCCACAGACCTCTACAGGATGTTCAATAAAAAGGTAGAAGAAAAGGCAGGAGACTGAGGAGAACTCCTCTCAATGCCACAGGTATGCAGGAGGCGATTGGCTACTGCTGGAGAAAGACACAAGTTCCACTTGGCTTCCCTCACCTTTCATTTCTCTGAATCAAACGCTTTAAGACACTGGTGAAATGGCAGCAAAGTATTTAGCTCCCAGGCCACTAGCAGAAATCTATTTCTTCAAGAGGAGAAGTAGACAGGGCATAGTGGCTCATGCCTGCAATCTCAGCACTTTGGGAGGCTGAGGTGGGTGGATTGCTTGACATCAGGAGTTTAAGACCAGCCTGACCAATATGGTGAAATGCTGTCTCTACTGAAAATATGATAATTAGCTGGGCGTGGTGGCATGTGCCTGTAATCCCTGCTACTCGGGAGGGTGAGACAAAATAATTGCTTGAACCCAGGAGGCAGAGTTGCAGTGAGCCGAGATTGTGCCACTGCACTGTAGCCTCAGTGACAGAGAGAGATTGTGTCTCAAAAAAATAAAATAAAATAAAATAAAATAAAATAAGTAAAAAGAAAGAAAGAAAGGAAAAGAAAAAAGAAAGGAGAGGTAAAAGCAGAAACCTGTTCCTAAGAGAGAGGCAGGAATCCACCTTGGGCTCAGGATCCTGAAAGGATATTATATCACCTCGGAGAGGGGAAGGAAACTCCCACACCAGATCAACCACAAAGCAAATTAGAGTTTGACTGTCACACAAAAGAGAGGTAAGAACGCTGAGAAAGCCCTACATTTGAGGCCCAAGTGCACAGGACTTATCTAAGGAAGAAGCTGCAGTAGAACAAAGGAAAATCATTCCATCCTCCACCATAAGCCCAGCATGGAGTGAGAAGCAACAGTAGTTTAGCAAGCATGTATAAAGAGTTCACCACTGTGGCGCAGTTGTGAACGGACAAATAAAAGCTGAGGGGATGTGTTAGTCTGTTTGCGTTGCTATAAAGAAATACCTCACATTGGATAATTTATATAGAAAAGAGGTGTATTTGGCTCACAATTCTGCAGACTCTACAAGAAGCATGGCACCAGCATCTGCTTCTGGTGAGGACCTCAGAAAGCTTCCATTCCTGGAAGAAGACCAAGAGGGAACAGCTGCGTCACATGATGAGAGAATAAGTAAGAGAGATGCCATGCCATGCTCTTTTCAACAATTAGCCCCTGCAAGAACTCATAGGATGAGAACTCACTCATTACCATTGAGGAGGGCAACAAGACATCCATAAGGGATTTACCTCCATGACCCTAACACCCTCGATTAGGCCCCACCTCCAACACTGGGGAACACATTTCAACATGAGATTTAGAGCAGACAAAACACCTAAACCATATCAGACGAGTAATGGAAATACTGAGAAAAACCCATTCACACCCCAGTCCCATCCTAAGCACAAGGTAACAGCAACCAATATCTGGAGGAATTTAAAGTTCATGCCACACTTAACGTAAAAACAGCAACAACAAAACCCAAATTCCATTCAATTCCTGACTACATTGATTCAATCCCTTACACTAAGGGTCTGACAAAATAAGACATGTACTCATTGCCAGGCTAAATACTATTTACTTCTATATCTAATGTTCTTCTATAAATGATGTCTGGCATTCAATCAAAAATTATAATAAACATCAAAAAAGCAAGTGTAAAAAACATTGCCAGAGATAACGTAATCAAAAGAACCAGCCTCAGTGATAACCTATTTGTTGGAACTTTAAAACAGGAATTTAAAACTAAATATTAATATATTAAAGGCAAAAGGAGTATAATGATAGATGGAAATTTGGATATACGTAAATAAATTAAGAGTGTCAGAAATGGTAAAGATTAAGGTAAACATAAAATATACTATTTTCACATTTCTAATTGCTTTAAAAGATAATTCATAAGTTCAAGGTCTCCATAATTTGGAGAAAGCACAGTCTATGCTCTCTCCCACTGAATGTAGTTATAAAACCTTGGTTAAGTGTGTGACTTTCTATTCAAGGATTCTGAAAAGTAGATAGTAGCAGGAAGATTGGAGCAGTAGACCGTAATTTAAAGTATTACCAATCCAGCGATGAGTTTACCATTGTCTACCTCCTCTGCTATCCTCCAGCCTAGACTTAATGCAGCCCAAAACCTGCAAGTGGGAATTGGCATGAACAGAGAAAGTTTTAGGAAAAACCCTCTAGTTATCACTCAAGAACCAGGGAAGTGGCCGGGCGCGGTGGCTCAAGCCTGTAATCCCAGCACTTTGGGAGGCCTCTCTATTAAATGGCATGGCTTGGAGGCTGGTGGCGGGGCATGCCTGTAGTCCCAGCTGCTGGGGCTGGGGCCCGGTGGCGTGGTGGGGGCGGAGCTTTGCAGTGAGCTGAGATCCGGCCACTGCTCCAGCCTGGGCGACAGAGGCGAGACTCCGTCTCAAAAAGAACAGAGTATCTTGAATGCTCAAATGGGAAAATTAACATTTTAAAATATAATTTTCTCACGGTCAATCCCAAGCAATACTGTATAGAGTGGCATGGTAGCAGCAGAAGCAGAAACAGGGGAGGTGGTAGGGCCAAAAACTCCAAGAGGGGGTAGACTATCACTTTCAAATGGAAGGACCTGTGGTCCAGAAAGACAACCTGAACCACCATTGCATTTCTATCTCTCCTTCCACAGCTGGTTGCCAAATGTGAGCATAGTCATGGGAAATGCACAGCAGTGTGGGAGGCAGAGCAGCCTTAGCTACTGACCAGAGGACCCAAAAAGGGAGACACAGGGGAACCAAAAGCACCTGTGAGATTATAGAAAGCAAGAAGGCATATCAGGATAGAAAGAAGCCATAACGTTGTTTATGAAATCAATAGCATGTATGTGATTAGACCCTGAAAAACATAATGTATATGGCTTTAAAGCTAAGTGAGGAAAGTGAGTCTGCATTCAAGTCCCAGATGGAACATGGTGATTTTGCAGGACCAAGTACCATCATAATACTTCAAAAACTTTGAAAGTGGCACATACACCATGGAATGCTATACGGCCATAAAAAGGATGAGTTTTAGATCCTTTGTAGGGACATGGTCCCAGCTGGGAAAGACACTCATCATTCTTAGCAAACTATCACAAGAACGAAACTGGGCTTTTGCACGCATGTTTCCTTCCTCCATAGCGGTATATCAAACCTTCTGAACAACCTTATCGAATCCACTGAGACATTTCTGAGTGGTGTGGAGACATCGCATGAATATCTATCTTATGGCGTGAATGAATGAGACAGGGGACATTGTTATTCTGAGTACCGCTTTCAATGTAAATCGACATGGTGCCGTCAGTCAGTAGGTTCTGTATTGAGGAATGGCGTAGCTCATATACCATCTTCGCCTCTTTTCCACATGTAATAACATCATCTTCTTATGCTCTTTTTCTCTTTCTACTGACTTCATCTCATATCATCAATATCATTATCATAAAACTAATGAACTCTCTGCCAGCGGAAATACTAACTTCTACTAAGTGGCGATGATAAACAAACTGGATATTCTAAACTAATATAAGACGGTATTTGCTTACCAGAGCCAAAATATCAAGATTTTCCATTTAGATTTAAACAAAACCCAGACTCTTTTAACGTGTACGATATTAAAGGTATTAAAAAGAAAAATTACATAACTACCTGTTATATAAAAAGAACCAAGAAAGGTAAGCATGGAAAATATCCACACACGTCAATGACCAAATAGCAGAACATTGAATTATCAAACAAAGCAGCTATTAAAATTGTTTGTTTATCAGTGACAGATTGGATTAGAAAATGTAGCACATATACACCATGGGTCTAACGACCATCAAAAAGAATGAGTTTGTGTCCTTTGTGGGACATGGATGCAGCTGGAATCCATCATTCTTAACCAAACTATCACAAGAACAGAAAACTAAGAGCTTGCATATTACCACTCACTTGGTGGGAACTGAACAATGAATCACTTGGACTGGGAGAGGGAGACATCACACACGGGGAGATGGCCTATCATGGGAGGGGAGGGGAGGATTGCATTGGGAGTTGCACCTGATGTAAATGACGAGTTGATGGGTGCAACACACCAATAAGGCACAAGTATACATGTCATAACAAACCTTGCGATTATGCACATGTACCTACAACACAGTATAATAATAATAAATAAATTAAAAATAAAAATAAAAATTGTTTGTTTAAAGAAGCTGTTATAAAAATGTCTCAAAAAGTAAGGATGAATGAATGAAAAATATAAACCTTAGCAAAAAAAGATACAAGAACATAATGTAATTTTTTGAACTGAGAAATACAATTAAAAAACATAATAGGCCGGGCGCAGTGGCTCACGCCTGTAATCCCAGCACTTTGTGAGCCCGAGTTGGGCGGATCATGAGATCAGGAGTCCAAGACCAGCCTGGCCAACATGGTGAAACCCCATCTCTGCTAAAAATACAAAAATTAGCCAGGCATGGTGACATGGGCCTGTAATCCCAGCTACTTGGGAGGCTGAGGCAGGAGAATTGCTTGAACCCAGGAGGCAGAGGTTGCAGTGAGCCAAGACCATGCCATTGCACTCCAGCCTGGGTGACAGAGTGAGACTACATCTCAAAACAAAAAAATTATTTGAATAAATTGTGGATGAAAATTCCCCAAAGTTGGTGCAAGACATAAACCTGTAACTTCAAGAAGCTCAATGAACCCCCCACCCGAAAATATAAGCCTAAAGAAACCCATGCCCATCATAATCAATTTGCCAAAAACTAAAAACAAAGAAAAAAACCTTAAAAGCAGGCAGAAAGAAATAGCACATCACCTTTAGGGAATAATGATGTAAATGACTAGATTTCTAGTAAATAACCATGGAGATCAGCATTTCAAAGAGATGAAAGAAAATAACTGTCAACCCCAAATTCTATATTCAACATAAATATTCTTCAGAAATAAAGGTGAAATAAAGTCATTTTCAGATGTAGAAAAAGGAAGAGAATCTGTAGTCAGCAGACCTGTCATAAAAGAACCGCTAAAGAAACTTGGTAAATCAGGAATGAAGAAAGTAGAACAGATATAACAAGTATCTGGGTAAACATAATAGAACAATCTTCTCTTCTTGAGTCTTTTAAAATATGTTTGATGGTTAACTATTCTTTAAACATTAGGTGGAATTCTGTAGCAAAATTCTCTGAGCCTGGAGATTTATTTTTATGGAGTTTTGAAATTAGGAATTCAGTTTTCTTAGGAGTTACAGGGCTATTTGAATTATTCATTTCATATCAAGTGAGCTGTAGTAGTTTTTGCTTTTTGAGGAATTGGTTCCTTTTATCTCAGTTGTCAAATTTATGTGTGTACAGTTTTTCATAGTTTCCCTTATTATCCTTTTGCTGTCTGCAGGATCTGTAGCAATATCTCCTGTTTCATTCCTGATACTGGTAATTTGTGTCTTCTGGCTCTCTTGTTTTTATTTTACAGACTTGTTACAAGTTTTTTTCCCCAATATTATTAATCTTTTCAAAGAGTCAGCTCTTTACTTTGAAACAGTGTTCTTCTCTATTGATGTTATAGTTTCAATTTCATTGATTTCTTCTGCTTATCTTTAATATTTTCTTCCTTCTGCTTGCATTGGGTTTATCTTGCTCTTCTTTTTCTAGGTTTCTGAAGTTAGAGCTTAGATGATTAATTTAAGACTTTTATACTTTTCTATTGTATGTCTTTAGTGCTATAAAGTTCCCTCTCAGCAATAATTTAGCTGTGTCTCATGAAATTTGATATGTTTTATTTTTATTTTAATTCAATTCAATGTTTTTTTTTATTTCCTTGAGTCTTCTATTTGATCTGTAGATTTGTTAGAAGAATGTTGTTTAGTTTTCAAGTGTTTGGAATTTTTCTGTTATTTTTCTGTTATTGGTGTCTAATTTGATTTCACTGTGGTTGCAGAACACACTCTGTATGATTTCAATTTTTTAAAATTGGTTGAGGTTTATTATATGGCCCAAGATATGGCCTCTCTTGGTAGATGTTCTGTGGGTACTTGAAAATAATGTTTATTCTGCCGTTATTGGGTGGAGCGTTCTACAAATTTTGATTAAATCTTGTTGATTGGTTGATTGTATTGTTGATTTTTACATGGCCTTGCTGATTTTCTGTCTAGTTTTTCCAACAAATGTTAAGAGAGTGTTGTTGAATTCCCCAACTATAGTAGTGGATTTGTCTATTTCCTCCTTTTTTTTTTTTTTTTTTTGCTTTGCATATTTTACAGCTCTGTTGTTTCATGCATATGCATTTAGGACTACCATGACTTCTTAGTGGATCAACCCACTGGTCATTATATAATGTTTCTTTCTTTCCTTCATAAATATATATATTTTTGGCTCTGAAGTCTACTTTATCTGATATCAATAAAGGCACTCCTGATGTCTTTTTATCCCTCCTTTCATTTACAACGTGCTGCTATTGTTATATTTGAAGTGAGTTTCTTATACACAGTACATGGTTGGATCATGATTTTAATCTCTAATGGCAATCTTTGTTCTTAATCAGTATATTCAGACCATTTACATTTAATGTAACTATTACTTTGTTAAGACTTGTCAATTTATTTTTTGTTTTTTGTTTATCTTCTATATTTTTCTTCTCCATTTTCTTGTTCCTATATTCTTGTGGGCTACTTGAACAATTTTCAGAACTCCATTTTGTTTTATCTAGTGTGTTTGAGTATTTCTATTCACAGTTATCTTAAAGTAGTTTAAAATACTTTCACTATATGTATCATTACACATGCATAACTTATTGCAATTTACTGGTGTCATCATCTAACCACTTGGAGTGAAGTGTAAAAGCTTACCTCTATTTACATCCTTTCACATTGTTACTTACAATATAATTTTCTTGTATAGTTCATCTATGTACAATTAGAATCATATGAGACTATTATAATTTTCACTTCAACTGTGAAGTATAATTTAGAAAACTCAACAGGAACCGAACAATCTATTTTATTTACCCATATTCTTACTTACTGTGTACTTTCTTTCTTCCTGATGCTGCAAGCTTCCTTTTTAATCATTTTATTTTTTAAAAGAACTATCTTTAGTCTTTCTTTTAAGATAGGTTTGCTGGTGACAAATTCTTTTAGTTTCCCTTCATTTGAAAAGTTTTGATTGCCCCTTCATTCCTGAAGGATATTTTCAGTGGGTATAGGATTATGTGTTGACAGTTTTTAGTTTCAGCACTTGGGAATATTGTGCCACTGTTTTCTAGACTTCATTTTTTTTTTTTTTAAATGAGAAATCGTCTCCATTCCGTTTTTTTTTTTTTTCTCTCTATAGGAAAGGTGTTATTTTTCTCTCACTGCTTTGAAGATTTTTTCTTTGCATTTATTTTGCAAAAGTTTAATTATGATGTGTCTTAGCATGGATTTATTTGAGTTTATTCTTTTCAGGTTTGTTTAGCTTCTTAAATGTGTAGGTTAATGTCTTTGACAAATTTGGGAAGTTTTCAGCTATTATTCTTTAAGTACTTTTTCAGCTCTACCTTCTTTCTTCTCTCCTCTAGGACTCTTATTACATTAATGTTACATATTTTGTTTTAGTCCTACAGGTCTTTGAGGTTCTATTCCTTTTTCAATCTATTTTCTCTTTTTGTTCAGATTGGGTAATTTTTATTACTCAATCTTTCAGTTCACTGATTCTTTCCTCTGTCCCCTCCATTTTGCTGTTTAACCCATCCACTGAGATGGTTATTTCAGTTATTGTGTTTTTCAGTTGTAAAATTTATAATTTTTTCTTTACATTCTCTATTTTTTTTTTGAGAATTTCTATTTCTTTTCTGAGTCTTTCTACTTTTTCACTTTTTGGAAGCATGTTTGTAATTGCTTCTTGAAGTATTTTGTATGATGGATACCTTTACATAGTTGTCAGATAATTCTAAGAGCTACGTTATCTTGTTGTCGGTGTCTCCAGATTGCCTTTTCTCACTCAGTTTGAGATTTTCTTTCTTTTTTTTTTCTTTTGTATACCATATAATTTTTGAGGGAAACCTGGGGAATTCTGTATTATGTTATGAAATTCCAAGTATCATTATTTAAAAGCTCTGCTTTAGCCAGCTGTATCTGACATCACTCTGGGAGGGGAAGGGTGATAGAGTCTTATCACTGACAAAAAGGGTTAGACATCCAGATCTCCCATTTGGCCTCTGTTGACACTTAAGAGAAGGCACCCTTTACTGTGAGAGGTGAGAGAGTTCTGGATCCCCATTAGGCTTCAGCTGATACCTCTCTGGCTAGGAGGGGTAGGAGTGCTTTGTTTTTGCTCCTACAAGACCGCCACTGACACCTTGAGGTGGAGGAATGGCCTCATTACCACTGAGAGGTGCCAAAAGTCCTGACTTTTCACTAGGCTCTCTCCAACACGACCCCAGTAAAGAACTGGAGGAGCACTCCATTAAAGCCAGTTGGGAATAGAAGTCCAGGCTTCCCACTTGATCTCCACTCACACCAAAAGCTGACGGTCTCACTACCAACTGGTGAGGATGAAAGTAACTCCCTACTTGGTCTTTTCTGACACAATCTTGGTTACAGTTTGGGCCTATTTGTTACAAGCTACAAAGGTGGACGTCTAGCCTACCCACACTTTATTTGTTTGTATGAATGGTTGTAGGACAATCGCTTTTCCTGTTGTGTTTGGCTGGGGCACAACAGTTATTGTCTAAAAGTTTCTGTCCTGCTATGCTGCCTCTTTCCTAGTCCTTTGGTTAGAGAGGCAATGCTTTTATTTGGAACACTTTTATTTTGTCTGTACCCATTAGTGTTTCTGAGTTGGTGACTTCTCTGGCTCCAAGTCTAGGATATATGAGACAAGAGAAAATCCTGGGAGCTCAGTACCATGTCCTATCTTTTCCAAAGTCTTTTTATGTTTGTTTTGTATATAAGTTCCAGGGTTTTAGTTGTACTTAGCAGGGGAAACAGGATAAAGTATATCTGCTTCATCATCTAAGAAATGAAAGTCTTCTACAAATGTTTAAGAACTGAAATCATTCAAAGTATATTCTCTGGTCACAAAAGAATAAACCTAGAAATAAATTTTAAAAAGATATCCAGAATTTACCCAAACATTTGAAAATCAAGAAATGTACTTCTAAATAAATCATGAGACAATAGAGACATCACAAGGAAAATTAAAATATTTTGAGTTTTATACAATTAGAAGCATAAGATAACAAAATTTGTTAAAGGCAGCTAAAGCAGTGCTGAGAGAGAAATTTATAGCACTCAAATGCATAAATCAAAAAAGAGAAAAAGTCACAAATCAATCATCTAAGCTCACACCCCCAAAAAATCTAGAAAGAGTAGAGGAAACTAAACTCAAAATACCAAAATGAATGAAATAATAAAAGTAAGAAAATTAATAAATAGTTTAATTTGGGTTTAACCCATTTAACCCAGGAATGTAAAGCTGGTTCAAAATTTGAAGACCATAGAATACTGATAAGAAACTTTGAGGTCCCAGTATACTTCTTAGTTTCCCTAAAATCATCACCGTAGGCAGCTTTCTACTCTGCTGAGGCAGTCGACTACCTTTTTTTTTTTTTTTTTTTTCATAAACAATCTCCTCCTCAGGCACTTTTACTGGTAAGCCTTAGTGCTTATTGACAAAAAAAGAAGGAGCAAATCCTTCCTTTATTTCCAAGAAATAGGAGAGTTTATGAAGATGTGCAGTGTAGTAGATTATCAGAAAGGATAGACAGAGTTCCTGCTGAACCCTGTGTAATGGACCAGCCTAGGATGGTGGTGAAAAAAATGTGTTTTTGGTAGAGAGGGGGACACTATTTGCAAAACACTCTGGACTCAAGCCTGGGGTTAATGCAATTCTTCTGAGCCACTTTTAGTGTATATGAATTAATATAGGTAACAATATAAAATTATTTCAAAAGCTTATCTTTGAAAAAATGTATCATAATATGATCATGCAGTCATTTGGTAAATAAAAAAATGCCTATTTCAAAAGAAAAATACTTTTGATAATTAAGACAATATAATGAAAAATTACAGAAAACTATTTAAATGAAGGAACATTCATAACTTTCCTTATTATATATTTCAATGTAAATAAGCAAAATAAATTACACTTTTGTCACTTTTAGGTTTAAAAAATGTTAAGCCAGGTGTGTTGGCTCACACCTGTAATAGCAGCACTTTGGGAGACCAAGGTAGGATGATTGCTTGAGCCTAGGAGTTTGATACCAGTGTGGGCAACATAGTGAGACCCGTCTCTACAAAAATTAAAAATAAAAGTAAATTGGGCAGGTGTGGTGGCACGTGCTTACAGTCTCAACTACTCAAGAGAATGAGATGGGAGGATTGCTTGAGCCGAGGAGTTGGAGCTACAGCAAGCTCCACTCAGCCTGGATGACAGAGCAAGAGTCTGTCACAAACATAAATAAATAAGTAAAGATGGAAAAAAAGTTAAAATAAATCTAGTTTTTTCAAAGCAAAATAAAAAATATTCAAAGACCAATAAAGTAATTCATCATAACAGTAAACAAACTTATAAAAATATTTAATTATCTCACTTGATACAGCAAGGACATTTGAGAAGATTCAATATTCATTCATGTTAAAAACTCTCAGGAAACAGGAAGAGAAGAAAAATTCCTGAAACCGATAAAGGGCATCTACAAAAAACCTCTAGCCAGCAGATCTCTAAAAAATTTCTGTATTATACTAAAAGATGAAAAAATTAATGTTTACCCCCTACGATCAAGAAAAATAAAGGCATGTTCAATTGTTCGATCAGACCTCTCTCTTTCAACACTGTAGTAGACAAAATTTTCAAACAATCTAATAAAAGTTTCTAGAACAAATAAGTGAGTTTAGCAAAGTCACAAGATATAGGGTCAATGTACAAATATCAGTTATATTTCTGTTTGCTGGCAATGAAAAATTGGAAAATCAAATTAAAAAAATCTTATCACTTACAATAGCACCAAAGACATAAAATACTTGCATATATATAAATCTAACAAAATACTTACCAGATCTGTATGCTGAAAATATAGCTTCATTGTAATATTGATTTTATAGATAAAAACTACAAACTAGGTAAATACCAATAATAGAGGACTGGTTGAATAATCTATGGTTCTTTCAAATAAAAAAGCACTATTCAACAATTTAAAAAGACATCATAGATTACTATTTATCAAAATGTGCTTTCAATGTGTTATGTTTAAAAAGCAAGTTTTAAAATATGCAGTAAAATTTTGTTTAAAACTAAATATGTTTATGCATAGAGATGAGCTGCAATAAATACACATCAACACTAAAATAACAATTGTCTCTAAGATTATCAGTATTTAGAAATTTTTTATCTATTTGCTTACTTGCTTTTCCTCATTTTTATACATGAATATATGTAGCTTGTCATGAAAACAAACAATAATTATTTAAATACATTACATTTTGTCTCCATCAGCTCTCTTGTATGGTTTAGAAGAAGTGTGAGAGTGAGATACATGCGCCATCTTTCTAAATTTCTCTTCATCCTTCTTATCTTCATCTAAGTAGCTCTCTAGATAAATTTAGCCCCAAACTTATCACTCAACTAAGTAGAGATTTGGATAATTTCATTTGACCTTCATATTTTCAATATTCTAGAATCTCAATTACATTTCCTGTTTCTCTGAAACACTTTAAGATCCCTTTATATTTTGACATTCATATGCAATTTTGCCATTTTGAATTTCTCTTTTTACCCTCATTACATTTGGTGTAATAATGTGCCACATCACTAATTTCAACAGTAGTTTTAATCAAACAATAGTATAAATGCTCACATTTTCATCTGCATTTTAAAATATCACTAAGTATTCATATCATGTATATATATTTATTCAGGTACTGCTAAGGAATGTAATTTCTGTTTTACTTGTACAGTCTGCTTTGAAGAAAATAACTAATTTACATCTTGAAATTATTATGATGTTAAAATGTTCCTGAGCAGAAATCAGATCCTGAACCATCAACAAAGTCTTCTGCCTGATCCTTTTTCTAAAAGTCTCCTATCCTCCCATCCCCTTTAAAGGACTGTAGAAATCATCACACACTAGTAAGTTGCTGACCTAGGATTCTATCATGTGATGCTGAAATTGAGTAAAAAATCAAGTATTGATAACTGAGCTAATCATGACGGATCTGCAGCATAGCACATCTGCAGCATAGCATAGCATTTAGGACAACAGGCACTAGCGTCATACTGCTTGATTTCCAAATCCTGACTTACGGACCAGGGGACCTTGGAAAAGTTACTCCATCTCTCTCAGCCTCCATTTCTACTCCTATAAAATAGAGATAATGGCAGTACATTTTTCAGAGGAATGATATGAAGATAAGTTGAATCAGTGCTTGAAACATATTGAGGACTCAATAAATATTATCGATTATTATTTAATGAACTGGTGGTTTGGGGTGGGGAGTTTTCAGGATACAGTGTAATAAACATTAGATTAAGAGGCCCTAATTAATCTAATGACAGCTACCTGACTGACAAAATGGTCTGACATTTACTTACTGAGTACTGGATTCCACATATCAATGCTAAATGCTATTGCATAGGCTGGGTGCAGCAGCTCACGCCTGTAATCCCAGCACTTTGGGAGGCTGAGGTGGGCTGATCGTCAGGTCAGGAGTTCGAGACCAGCCTGGCCAACATGGTGAAACCCCATCTCTACCAAAAATATAAAAAATTAGCCGGGTGTGGTGGCACATGCCTATAATCCCAGCAACTCGGGAGGCTGAAGTAGGAGAATCACTTGAACCCAGGAGACGGAGGTTGCAGTGGGCGGAGATGGTGCCACTGTACTCCAGCCTGGGTGACTGAATGAGACTCTGGAAAAACAAAAACCAAAAAACAAAAACAAAACAAAACAAAACAAAAAAACACCTTTGAGGATCAAAATTCAGGAATCAAAAAGGTCATGAGAGACATAGCAAAAATACTAAATTTTGTGAAACACCCCCGGAAAACAATATGAGAAGAAGTGGCTACGCGCAATGCCTGTTTACTTCCTTCTAAACCTTGCGCCATTTACATTGTATTTAAATTGCCCTTGGAGAAAGCTATATCAAACTTTCCACACTAAATGAAAATGCAGGATAATTAGTTTATATTTGTGTTTGAAGTGATTGGAAGCAACTTATACATCAAGAGTATAGCTTCAAATGAGTAATACTAAGTACTGTAAAGCACAATGCACATTAACAAAAGTACTTTTATCATTACATCCTTGATCTAAGATCAATTGTATGATAACATTCCCTTACCAAGTTTTTGGTTCTGACAAATATAAAACCAGAGGGATTTCTTGTCAAGGTAGTGTACTAAGATATCAGTGAAAACAAACACAAATGTCTTGCTCCAAACACAAATAAATACTAGATGAAACATTACAAAAGCATTTGTAAATGCATAATCAAGGTTTAAAATAAAAAGAATAAATCCCCGTGTACCAAAAAAAACAAGAAGAATCTCAAAGTCACAATGGTAAATGGCTGTTGAAATAGAGCAGCTTGTGGAGATCTAAGGAATAGAGTTGCATCTGGGAGTTTGGATTTTAACATCTACTCAGGAATAGCAAATAAGGACTCAGGCCCATGTAGAAAACTACAGTTGAGTCCACTGCAGAAAGCCACATGCCACAAAAATATCTCTTCTATAAAATGGGTAACAGGAAAACTCTGCCTACTAGCCAAGGGAAGCAGCAAAGTATTTCATCATCTTCTTGGCACTGTGGATTATCGTAATAATAATACAGAGAATCGACTACACAAACGGGCCCCCAAGTCTGAATCATTCACGATGTGAGTTTTCAATTCACAATACTTGTATGTTATAGAAACCTGAGGCCAAATAACAATCACAAAAATAAGTCTGAAGAAAGCTAATTCTGTAGAGATCTCAAAAAGAGCCAAATTGATGTACAGGATTGGCTCTCTACAACCAAATGATCTAGGATGCCTACTGAAAGTAATTCCTTTGAAGACTGGTTGACATTGAAAAATTTCAAGAAAAAAACATATGAGTGAGAATTTGGACCTCCAGAACAATGAAGAATTCAGAATTTAAAAGGTACTTAGTTTAGCATCTTTTGAAGTCAACTAAAAGAAGAAAAGATAAAGGAAGGAATAAACAATATAGTAAGAATAAGTAGGCTTTGAAAATATATAAATAAGAATGCACATTGAAAAATGTAATTATTGAAATTAAAACTCAACGTATTAGTTAATATATTAGAGATAGCTGAAGAGAGTTAAATGAACTGGAAGATAAATCTGAGGGCATCACTGAAAATGCAGCAAAAAGAGAGAGAGAGATGGCAAATATGAAAGAGGTTAAGAGATATGAAAGATGGATTCAGAAGAGTCAACCCATGGCAATCAGGAATTTTAGAAGGTTACAAGATAAATGCAATCTTTAAGGTAATAACTGCCAGAAATGTTTCAGAATTAAAAAAAACTAGTGTCCCCAGATTCAAGTAGCATCTTAAATCTTTAGGAGGATAAGTTACAGCTAACCACACCTAGACACACTGTGGTGAAATTTCAGAACAAATAACAGCCAGAAAGAGAATAACGATTAACTGCAAAGGAAAGAAATGCCTGTTGGCTGTAGATATTGCATTACCAGTGAAATCTCAGAAAACAGTGGGATAATGTATTCATAGTACTAAGAAAAAATTAACAATCTAGTAAGCTATACACAGCTAAACTATCATCCTAAAGTGAGCATAATATAAAAACTTTAATAGACATATAAATCCTGAATTTATTACTGACAAACTAGCAGAATTACTAAATGATATGTTACCATGAGAATAAAATAGAAGCTAGAAGAAAAGTGTTAAATGCAAAAAGCACTGTAAATAAAGTGCTAAACACTTTGATAAATCTAAACATTATTTCCACTACTAGTACATAATACTTATAAAGCAATATGAGGCAGACGCTGTCATAAACATTTTACAACAATCCTGTGAGACAGTCACCTATTTAATCCTATTTTATAAATGAGAAAACAGAGAGGTTAAGTAACTTGCTCAGAGTCTGACTACAGAGACTGTGCTCATAATCATTTTGCTCTATTGTGTCTTCGATAAATGTCAACTATAAAAATTTCCTAATAAAAGTGATCATGATAAGGTGAAATCAAACATCTAAACAATAGTAACATGGAAAATGGAAAGTGTGAACTCAGAATTAAAGCAGCTTAAAGTCATTGTATTGTTTAGAAGGATTGAAATATTGATTAACTTTGGTTTGCGTTAAGTATAAAGAGTAAAAGTTTAAGGATAATGACTAAAATAATAGAAATAAAATGTGTAACAAACCAAGAGAGGGGGGGAAAGGATTAAAGAATCCTTGATTGTTCCAATAAGCAGGTAAAGAGAAAAAATGAATTAAATAAATAGCAGAGTAAAAAGAAAAGACAAACTGAAGAGGAGAAATACCTCAAGATACTTAAATAATAAATGTGAACAGGTTAAATACAACTATTAAAAGAGAGATTCTCATACTGCATTTAAAATAGTGAGCCATCTGATACTTATAACAGATACATCTAAAACATAATAATACACAAAGTAAAAAGATGGAAAAATATATACGACTCAAATACTAAGAAAAGTTGCTTTAATGATATTAGTATCAGATGAAATCGATTATAGAATGCAAAGGATTAATAGAAATAAGAAGACATTTAGCAACAATAAAAAGAAAAATCCACCAAGAATAATCACAGTGATGTACTTCTATGTACTTGATAATATAGCATTAATATATATAAAGCAAAACATTAGCCAAATGACAAAATTTTATAAATCCACAATTACAGTGGAAGACTTAATATACCTTACTAAGAAACTGATGGCTCAAGCAAACAAAGATTAGGAAACCTATGGAAGATTTGAATAACACTTGACAGGTACTCTCTGATAGACTCACATGGAACTTTGAACCCAAATAATAGAGAATTCACATTCTTTTCAAATACACATGTAGGATGCCACAAAGGACTGATCTGAGATTATTTTTGAGAGAAGGAGGCAGTGAAGTCTTTATTTCAGTTGGCCTTCATGTATTTTTATTCTAATTCCCCCAAAACTTTTAAGAACAATGTGCTCCTTTGCACATTTTAAGTTGACGTTTTTTGTTATATGTGTAAATAGGTACAAGGAGTATTATTTTCCACACGGCGTAAAGAAAATAAAACTGCTAAACCATTCTTTATTGCTCACCATTGTCTACTTTAAATATACATAATTCCTGTTTTTCCTTGACCTTATACATCCATTCCATTCCCTCCCTGGATTTTTATGCTTGAATAGCTATAATTTATCCACATTAAAATGTGTACATAAATTAAAATTAATTTTTTTTATTAACACAAGGCTCTATGTGTTTTTATTCTGGATTGGGCTGTCATTACAATGATCCACATTACACAATTTTTAAAAACAATATACGTGTATTAAATATTTTGATGAAAAATTACTAAACCCAAAATTAAATTTTATTGCAAATGCATCTCTTAATGTGTTGGTTGAAAATGGGGTTTTAATTAATTCATGTATCTCAGGATGAATATTACTTTTTGCTAGAGATAGAGTTCAGTATCAATTCTTTTTTTTTTTTTTTTTTTTACTTGTGAGACAGAGTTTCGTTCTGTCGCCCAGGCTGGAGTGCAGTGGCCGGATCTCAGCTCACTGCAAGCTCCGCCTCCTGGGTTTATGCCATTCTCCTGCCTCAGCCTCCCGAGCAGCTGGGACTACAGGCGCCCGCCACCTCGCCCGGCTAGTTTTTGTATTTTTAGTAGAGACGGGGTTTCACTGTGTTAGCCAGGATGGTCTCGATCTCCTGACCTCGTGATCCGCCCATCTCGGCCTCCCAAAGTGCTGGGATTACAGGCTTGAGCCACCGCGCCCGGCCTCAGTATCAATTCTATTCTTCTTTTAACATTTTTGTATTTGCCAGGACTAAGAAATTGGGTTTATATAAACAAGTACTAGAAAGAGTTTGGTATAACAATGTCACTCTACTCCTTGAACTCTTTCTGAGTTACATGCCAAAATCACTTAACATATTTCATCACAAATTATTTTTTGTACACTCTTGATGATAGTGTAAATTAATGCAGTCATTATGGAAAATAGCATAATATGTAGTATAGAGGTTTCTTTAAAGATTAAAAATAGTACTACCATATGATCCAGTAATCCCACTACTGGGTATATACCCAAAAGATTTAAAATCAGTAGGTTGAGATACCTGCCCTCCCACATTCATTGCAGCATTATTCACAATAGACAAGAAATAGAATCAACCTGTGTCCATCAATGGATGAATGGATAAGGAAAATGTGGTACATATCCATAATGGAATAGTATTCAGCCTTTAGAAAGAAAGAGTGTCATTTGTGGTAATATAGATGAACCTGGAGGACCACATATTAAATGAAATAAGCCAAAGACAGAAAAATAAATACCACATGACCTTACTTAAATGTGGAATGTAAAATGTCAAACTCACAGAAATAGAGTAAAATGGTGGTTACCAGAGGCTAGAGGGTTGGCAGTGGGGGACTTAGGAGATGTTGGTCAAAGGATATAAAATCCAGTTAGACAGGAGTAAGTCCAGAAGATATATTGTATATCACAGTGGCTAAAGTTGATGACAACATATTGTATATTTAAAAATATACAATTTAAACATTTTAACTGTCTCACCACAAAAAATAATAAGTATGTAGGGCAACGTACATGTTAATTATCTCAAAGTATACATTTTCAAAACTTCATGTTGTACACAATAAATATATATCTTTTTTTGTTCGTTTTTGAGACAGTGTCTCACTCTGTTGCACAGGCTGGAGTGTAGTGGTGCCATCGTGGCTCACTGCAGCCTCAACTTCTTGGGTTCAAGCGATCCTCCCACCTCTGCCTCCTGAGTAGCTGGGACTACAGGTGCGCACCACTATGCCCGGCTAATTTTTGTATTTTTTGCAGAGACGAGGCCTCACTATGTTGCCCAGGCTGGTCTTGAACTCCTGGGCTCAAGCCATCCACCCATCTCAGCAATCTAAAGTGCTGGTATTATAGGCATGAGCCACCACACCGAACTTCAATAAATATATATCAATTTTGTCCATTAAAATTAATGAATTAATTAAAATTATTTTTAGTGATCTATCAGTGGGCAACTTTATTAAGTCATCCTGAAATCTTTTGTCAGGCAAATCAATTTCAGGAGAGAATGCATAAGAAGGGGATATAGAAATAAACACAAAGTGCCTACGTAGTCCTGTGAGTAAATTCACCTAAATGCAGATATCACTGCTTTACTTCACCATCTTAAAACTTAAATTTTCTGTAACAGAATTTTTTAATTAAAAAATAAAAAAAACCTGAGCAAAATATCAACATTTATTAATTTGAGATGTGGGGATACAGGTGTGTCAATTCTAGTACTTTCTATACTTTTCTGTGTATTTAAAGTATCTCATTTAACATAATATAAGAATACCTTGGAGATACTGTGAGCTTGGTTTTAGACCACCAAAACATTCACAACTCACATGAATTTTTTGGTTTCCCAGTTCACATAAAAGTTATGTTTAGGCCGGGCGCGGTGGCTCAAGCCTGTAATCCCAGCACTTTGGGAGGCCGAGACGGGCTGATCACGAGGTCAGGAGATCGAGACCATCCTGGCTAACACGGTGAAACCCCGTCTCTACTAAAATACAAAAAAAACTAGCCGGGCGAGGTGGCGGGCGCCTGTACTCCCAGCTACTCGGGAGGCTGAGGCAGGAGAATGGCGTGAACCCGGGAGGCGGGGCTTGCAGTGAGCTGAGATCCGGCCACTGCACTCCAGCCTGGGCAACAGAGCCAGACTCCGTCTCAAAAAAAAAAAAAAAAAAAAAAAAAGTTATGTTTACACTATACTGTAGTCTATTAAGTATGCAATAGTATTATGTATTTAAAGATAATGTACCTACCCTAATTTAAAAATACTTTATTCCTCAAAAATGCTAACAATCATCTGAGCCTTCAACGAGTCTTAATCGTTTTGCTGGTGAAGGGTCTTGTCTCCATGTTGATGGCTGCTGACTGATCTGAGTTGGGTGGTTGCTGAAGGTTTGGGTGGCTGTGGCAATTTTTAAAAATAAGACAACAATGGCATTTGCCACACTGATGGACTCTTTTCATGAAAGATTTCTCTGTAGCATGTGCTGCTGTTTGATATTATTTTACCTACAGTAAATCTTTCAAAATTGGAGGCAATCCTCTCAAACCCTGCTGCAGCTTTATCAATTAAGTTGATATGATATTCTAAATCCTTTGTTGTCATTTCAACAGTCTTCACAGCTCTTCACCAGTAGTAGATTCCATCTAAAGTAACCACTTTCTTCTCTCATCCATAAGAAATAAGGCCTCATCTGTTAAAGTGTTATAAGATTGCAGCAACTCAGTCAAAACTTAAGGCTCCACTTCTAGTTCTCTTGCCATTTCCGCCACATATTCAGTTATTTCCTTCATTGTAGTCTTGAACTCTCAAAGTCATTCATGAGGGTTGAAATCCACTTCTTTCAAACTCCTGTTAATGCTGATATTTTGACCTCTTCCCATGAATCACAAATGTTCTTAATGGCTATGGAATAGCCATCTGGAATGGTGAATTCTTTCCAGAAGGTTTTCAGTTTACTTTGCCCAGATTCATCCAAAGAATCTATGTCAGCTATAGCCTCATAAAATGGTTTTCTTAAATAATAAGACTTGAAAGTAAAAATTACTCTTTGATCCATAGGCTGCGGAATTGTTGTTGTGTTAACAAGCATGCAAACAACATTCATCTTGTACATCTCCATCAGAGTTCCTGGGTGACCAGCTGAATTGCCCACAAGCAGTAATATTTTGAAAGGAATCTTTTTTTTTTTTTCTGAGTAGTATGTCTCAACAGTGGGTTTAAAATATTCAGTAAATTATGCTATTAACACCTGTACTGTCATTCCTGCTTTGTTGTTCCATTTATAGAACACAGGCAGAGTACATTTAGCATAATTCTTAAGAGCCCCAGCATTTTAGGAATGGTAAGTTAGCATTGACTTCAACTTAAAGTCACTAGCTGTGTTAGCACCTAAGAGAGTCAGCTTGTCCTTTGAAACTTTGAAATCAGGTATTGACTTCTCCTCTCTATTTATGAAAGTCCTAGGTGATATCTTCTAATAGGCTGTTTCATCTACATTGAAAATCTATCGTTTAGTGTAGCCATCTTTGTCAGTGATCTGATCTAGATCTTCTGGATAAATTAATGCAGCTTCTACATCACCACTTTCAGCTTTGTCTTGCACTGTATTATGTAGACTTCTTTCCTTAAACCTCATAAACCAACCTTTGCTAGCTTCAAGCTTTTCTTCTGAAACTTTCTCAGCTGTCTCATCCTTTATAGAATTGAAGATAATTTGGGCCTTGTTCTCAATTAGGCTTTGGCTTAAGGGAATGTTGTGGTTGGTTTAATCTCCTATCCAGTCCATTAGAATTTTCTCCATATCATCAATAAGGATATTTCACTTTCTTATCACTGGGGTAGCACTTTAATTTCCTTCAAGAACTTTTTCCTTGTGTTTAAAACTTTGCTGACTCTTTGGTGCAAGAGGCCTAGCTTTCAGCCAGTCTTGGCTTTCAACATACCTTCCTCACTAAGCTTAATCATTTCTGGCTTTCTAAAGTGAGAATCATGCAACTCTTCCTTTTACTTGAACACCTAGAGGCCATTTTAGCATTATCAATTGGCCTAAATTCAATATTGTTGTGTCTCGGGGAATAGAGAAGCCTAAGGGGAAGGAGAGAGACAAAAGAATGGACTGTTGGTTGGTGAAGTCAGAACACACACGAGTTTTGTCATTTTATATCTGCACAGTACATGGTACCCTAAGACAAATACAATAGTAACATCAAAGATCACTGATCACAGATCATTGTAACAGATATAATAATAATGAAAAAATTGAATTATTGGGACATAACCAAAATGTAGTACAGACATGAAGTGAACACACGCCATTGGAAAAAAAAAATGACATCACAGATGTGCTCAAAGTTTCCACAAACCTTCAATTTGTAAGACAAAACAAAAAAAATGCAACTTCTGCAAAGTGCAATAAAGTGAAGTGCAATAAAATGGGAGTATGCCTATAATTCATTCCAACTTGATAATGGTTAAAAGGACCAAATAAGAACATTTTGCTCAAGTCTTAGTACGAGCCCCACTCATTGTGTAGCACATCTGTTTTTTTTTTTTTTTTTTGCGACATTCTATTGCTTTGATTTCTCAGATTTCACTGTAAATTTCAAAATGCATTATTTAAAATAATCATTTAAAATCCACTGAATTGTGTATAGAGAATGTGGAGGCCTTTTAAGTTTGGAAGTCCCAGATATGGCTGATGTTCATTTATGTTTGCTAGCCTCCACCATTCCATATCCATCCACTCATACCTACACCCACACACTCTGAAAATAATCTTCGGGAAGGATCTTTGAGAACAAGGCTATAGTCAAAGTTTGGTAACCAGGATATCTGGATTAGGATGTGAAGGGGTTGAGGCAGAGTGTAGTATGACAGTGAAACTATCTAGCCTGAAGGTGGTAGCATAAACAGTAAATGCTAAATTTGATCACACAGGTTAGACTACTAAATTATAGTCAAGTAAAGAAGTGTTCATTGAGTAGCTACAACCTCAAGACTGTATGAATATCACTGCAAAGTCAGCCTATTCAGTGGGAAAATGTACAGACCTAGGAGTCTGAATGACTTGGGTTCAAATTCTGATTATCCTGGCACATACTAGCTGAGTAAGCTCGAACACATTGCTTAATTTCTGCAAAGTTTAGTTTCATCACTTGTAAAATGGGGGTTATAGCATCTATATGAGAAGTTTGTTGCAAGGATTAAATTAAGTGAGATTATTTTACGTAATAGGTCCTGGTCAAGTCTAGCACAGAGTAAGCATTTATTCAAAACATGTTTCTTACACCTACAGTGAACTCATTTTTGACATACGTGCCAAGAACATACACTAGGGAAAAGACAGTCTCTTCAATAAATGATGCTGGGAAAACTGGGCATCCATATGCAGAAGAATGAAACTAGACCCCTATGTCTTGCCATATACAAAAATCTAACCAAAATGGATTAAAGACTTAAATCTAAGACCTCAAACTGTGAAACTGCTAGAAGAAAACATTGGTGAAATTATCTAGGACATTGGTCTGGGCAAAGATTTCTTGAGTAATACCCAATAAGCACAGGCAACCAAAGCAAAAATGGACAAGTGAGATCACATCAAGTTAAAGAGGCTTTTCTGCACAGCAAAAAAAAATTATCAACAAAGTGAAGAGACAATTCACAGAATGGGAAAGAACATTTGCAAACTACCCATCTGACAAGGGATTAATAATGAGAATATATAAGGAGCTCAAACAAATCTATAGAAAAAAATCTAATAAACAAATTAAAATGGGTGAAACATCTGAATAGGATTTCTTAAAAGAAGATATACTAATGCACACAGACATATGAAAAGGTTCTCAACATCATTGATCATTAGAGAAATACAAATCAAAACTAAAATGAGATATCATCTCACCCTAGTTAAACTGGCTTATACCCAAAAGACAGGCAATAACAAATGCTGGTGATGATGATGTGGAGTAAAGGGAACCCTTGTAACTGTTGATAGGAATGTAAATTAGTACAACTACTTTTGGGAACAGTTTTAAGGTTCCTCAAAAAAAACTAAACATTGAACTATATGATTGAACTATATGATCCAGCCATCCCCCTGCTGGGTATATACCCAAAAGAAAGGAAATCAGTATATCGAAGAGATATCTGTACTCCCATGTTTGTTGCAGCACTGTTCACCGTAGCCAAGATTTGGAAGCAACCTGTGTCCATCAACAGATGAATGGATAAAGAAAACGTGGTACATATACATAATGGAGTACTGTTAACCCATTATAAAGGATGAGATTCTGTCATTTGCAACAACATGGATGGAACTGAAGATAATTATGTTAAGTGAAATAAACCAGGAACAGAAAGTTCTCACTTATTTGTGGACTCTAAAAATCAAAACAATTGACCTCATGAAGAGGCTTGGAAGGGTAGTGAGAGGGAGGTGGGAATGGTTAATGGATACAGAAAAATAGAAAGAATAAATAAGAGCTACTATTTGATAGCACAGCATGTGACTATAGTCAATAATAATTGTACATTTAAAAATAACTAAGAGAGTATAATTTGATTGTTTGTAACACAAAAGATACGTGCTTAAGCACGTATTTTGTCGTTTTATAAAGACATTTTTCATCATTTTAGGTATTGGAGGTAGAGAAGTTTACACAGATACATTTTGCCATTGGGGAATTTATGAGTTCTGGGTGGTCATATGCAGGCTTGGTATAGTGCGCTGGTTAAAGAGTTCCGTTATCCACTCTCTGGGCACAATTCCTGTATCTGCCACTTTTTAGATGTATAAACGTGGACAAATTACTTTACCTTTTTGTCCTCCACCCCTCAGCTGTAATAGTGTCCCTCGCGGGCTTGTTATAAGAATTAAAAAGGAATAATCCACATAAGATTTTAGCATTGTGCCTGGCACACATACTAAACATTCAGTTTATTTTACAGACACACACACACACACACACACACACACACACACACACACACACACACAACTTTATGCAAGACCTCAATCCCAACAAACTATGCCTACATGGCTATTATAGTTGTTTATTTAAAAAAATGCTGAATGGTTTAATTGACAACTAGGTCAGACAATCTTTTCTTGGTTTTGCTTCTCAAAGTAAGTTCTGCAGAGATCAGCAACATCAGTGTTACCTGGGAGCCTGTTAGAATTGCAGAATCTCAAGCCCCACCTCAGACCTACTGCATCAGAATCTGCACTTTCGCAACATGCTCAGGTGTTTCCTATGCCTCTCATAGTTTGAGAGTTGCTGACCTCCACCTCCACCTCCACTCTTGTTTTTACCACTAATTGCCTCACAGGCCTATAGCAGAAAGAATGTCTTCTAGTGTTTCCATGAAACCTACCATTGTGACCTTGGTGTCTTCTGGAAGTTCTTGGTGTCCTCTTGGGTCTGTCCAGCCCTTCCAGTATAGAGACTGCAAGATTTATATCTGGCTCCCCTCCAGCATTAAGCAAGGAAGGCCCTTGGTGTTAGTGTGGTCTCCCCAACTAGATTGTAGACTCCTTGAAGGCAAGGACTATGCTTTTATGTTTCATCTGTATCCTACCATTTCCCTCAAATATTCAGTGTAAATTATGTATCATTGTCTACCTTGGTGTCTTCATTATGATCATTTCAGCAGACCTTGGAAGGAGAGACTCTAACTGCTGTGGCTCAGGATAGCATTTCAGAGGGGGAATAAGGAAGAGTAGTTGCTCTGTGTCCCTAGCACTCCTGATTCCAGTCCAGAAAGCTGTCTTCCAAAGAGAGTAATGGCCCTAACAGAGCTGAGTGTGTCCTTGATGGTTTGCTTGTTAAACACATTGTCAGCAGGCCTGTTGGACCACCTGCCCTTGAGATCCAGAAATCCTCAGAATAACAAAAGTGGAGGCAGAGAGGGCACCAGTGGCTGGCATAAGTAGAAAGACTGAATAATTTGGAGAAAAATGTCTCTTCTTATTCTCTTCAGGCCCTGATAAAGCAGAGTGACAGAAGTGGGGGTAAGGGAGCTCTGCTTGGTTGAACATTGTGCTAAGCACCTACGTAAATTCTTATTTATTTTATCTAATTTGTTTCTTTAAATTTGATGTGATTTCTAGCTTGGAAGAAACTTCTGCATACGCTTTCCTGAATTCACCGACTGTTTACATTTACTCTCATTTGTTTTATGGTTTTATTATTCATTTGTATTCTCTCTTTGCATTATATATACACATATATATACATATATACACATATATACATATATACACATATATACACATACAGCGATTCAGAAAAAGGATTATATGTGTGTGTATATATATATATTTGTGTACATGTATATAATTTCTTTTTCTGAACCATTGTAAGCTGGACACACTGTGCCACTTAACCCTTAAATGAGTCAATGTGTAATTCTTAAGAACATTCTCTTTTTTTATTATGGTAAATATACATAACATAACATGTGGTATTTTAGCTAGTTTTAAGTGTCCAATTCAGAATGTGGTTTGTGACATTACCACTACCAATCTCTAGAACTTTTTCATCATCCAAAACTGAAACTCTGTAGCCATTAAATAATAACTCCCCACTCCGCTCTCTACATAGTCTCTGGCAACCACCGTTCTACTTTTGTCTCTACGAATTTGACTACACTAGGTCCTCATATACATGACATCATACAGTATTTGTTTTTGGGGACTGGCTTATTTCACTTAGTACAATGTATTCAAGGTTTATCCATGTTGTAGCATATGTCAGAATTTCCTTCCTTTTTTAGGCTGAATAATATCCATTGTGTCTATATACCTCATTTGGTTTATTCATTCATTTGTCAATAGATACTTGAGTGGAATTGCTGGATCATATGGTAGTTCTTTTTTTTTTTTTTTTTTTTGAGATGCAGTCTCACTCTGTTGCCAGGCTGGAGTGCAGTGGCGTGATCTTGGCTCACTGCAACCTCTGCCTCCCAGGTTCAAGAGATTCTCTTAGCTCAGCCTCCTGAGCAGCTGGTACTACAGGTGCCTGCCACCATGCCCAGCTAATTTTTGTGTTTTTAGTAGAGATAGGATTTCACCATGTTGGCCAGGATGGTTTGATCTCTTGACCTTGGGATCCACCCACCTCGGCCTCCCAAAGTGCTGGGATTACAGGTATGAGCCACTACGCCCAGCCCTATTTTTAATTTTTTTGGGAAGCCACTATACTGTTTTCCATAAGAGCTTCACCATTTTACATTCCCACCAGCAGCATATAAGGATTCCAATCTGTCCACATCCCTGTCAACACTTGTTATTTTCTGTTACTTTGATAACAACATCATAATGGGTATAAAGTGGCATCTCATTGTGGTTCTGTTATGTATTTCCCAAATGATAGTGATGTTTAACATCTTTTTATGTGCTCGTTGACAATTTATATATATTACTTAAATTATGTATTTTCTTTAGATTTATAAATTTTATTTTTTTTCCTAAGAGTTTTATCATTTTAACTCTTATGTTTAGGTCACTGATCCACTTTGAGCTAATTTTTGTACAATTGTCCCTCAGTATCCACAGGGGATTTGGTCCAGGACCACTTGTAGATATAAATCCAAAGACGCTGAAGGTTTGTTTTTTTTTTTGAGACAGAGTCTTGCTCTGTCACCCAGGCTGGAGTGCAGTGGTGTGATCTCGGCTCACTGCAAACTCCGCCTCTCGGGTTCACGTGCCATTCTCCTGCCTCAGCCTCCCGAGTAGCTGGGACTACAGGCGCCCGCCACAAGGCCCGGCTAAATTTTTTGTATTTTTAGTAGAGACGGGGTTTCACCATGTTAGCCAGGATGATCTCGATCTCCTGACCTCGTGATCCACCCGCCTCGGCCTCCCAATGTGCTGGGATTACAGGCCTGAGCCACCACACCCAGCCTCAAGTTCTTTACCTAAAATGGTATAATATACCCCTGAGCCCACGGAAACCATGTACTGTACATGCTGTAAGGTAAAGGTTCAACTTCTTTCGCTTGTGGATATACAGTTTTCTCAGGTTCTCACTTGTATGTGGGAGCTAAAAAGTTGATTTCACCCAAGTAGAGAGTAGAATGATGATTGCCAGAGGCTGGGAACGGGGCACTAAATAGAGGTTTGTTACTGGGTACAAACATACAGTTAGATAAAAGGAATACGTTCTAGTGTTTAATAGCAGAGTAGGGTAACTATAGTTAACAATAATTTATTGTATACTTCAAAATAGCTGGAAGAGAAGCTTCGAAATGTTCCCAACACAAAGAAATGATCAATGTTTGAAGTAATGGATGCCCTAAATACCCTTATTTGATCATTACACCTTGTATATACATATCAAAACATCTGACATACCTCATAAATATGTACGATTATTATGTATTAACAAAAAACTGTATTTTACCCATGGAATAGTCTTGGCATTTCTATCAAAATTCAATTGACTATAGATATGTGGGTTTATTTATGAACTCTTTTTATGATTTTACACACTTTTTTATTACTGTATCTTTTTAGTAAACTTTTAAAATGGCAAGTGTGACCCCTCCATCTTTGTTCTTTATTAAGATTGTTTTGCCTATTTGAGGTCTCTTTAAATTCCATATTAATTTTAGGATCGAAATTTCTATATATGCACAAAAACATTACTGGGATTTTTTTTGAGACAGAGTCCAGGCTGGAGGGCAGTGGCGCAATCATAGTTCACTGTAACCTCGAACTCCCGGCCTCAAGTAATCCTCCTGTCTCAACCTCCTGAGTAGCTAGGACTACAGGTGTATGCCACTACACTCAATTATTGGGATTTTGATAGAGATTGCATTTAACCTTTAAATCAGTTTGGAGAGTATTGCTGTCTTAACAATATTCTTTCAGTTCATGAATGCCAATGTCTTTTTATTTGTTTAATTCTTCTTTAATTTCTTTTAACAATGTTTGTAGTTTTTAGTGTACAAGTGTTGCACCACCTTGGTTAAATCTATTGCTAAGTATTTCTTTTTTTTTGATGCTATTATGGATGAAATTATTTTCTTGAATTTCTTTATGGATTGTTCATTTTTAGTGCACAGAAATGCAACTGATCTTTTAAAGATGATCTTGTATCCCGGAACTTTTCTTAATTTATTAGCACTAAATTTTTGTGGATGCTTAAGGATATGTAAGATCATGTTATCTGTGTTAGTTCATTTTCACACTGCTATAAAGAAGTGCCTGAGACTTGGTAATTCATAAAGAAAAGAGGTTTAATTGACTCACAGTTCTGCATGGCTGAGGAGGCCTCAGGAAACTGATAATCATGGTGGAAGGGGAAGCTGGCACCTTCTTCACAGGGCGGCAGGAAAGAGAAGAGTGAGGATCAAAGGGGGAAGAGCCCCTTATAGAACCATCAGATCTCATGAGAACTTACTATTACGAGAACAGCATGGGGGACACTGCCCCCATTATCCAATCACTTCCCACCAGGTCTCTCCCTAGACACATGGGGATTATGGGGATTACAAATCAAGATGAGATTTGGGTGGGGACACAGCCAAACCATATCATTATCTGAGAATAGAGATCATTTTACTTCTTCCCTTCCAGTTTGGATTCTTTTTTCTTTTTCTTGTCTAATTGCTCTAACTAGAATTTCTAGTACAATATTGAATACAAGTGACAATAGAAAGCATCCTTGTATTGTTCTTGATCTTAGGTGGAGAGCTTTTAGTCTTCTACCATTGAGTGTGATATTCATTGTGGGTTTCTCCTAAATGTTCTTTATTGCATTCAAGAAGTTCTCTTCTATCCCTCCTAGTTTTCTGTTTTTATTATGAAAGGGCATTGAATTGTATCAAATGTTTTTCTGCATCAATTGAGCTAATCATGTGGGTTTTAAATTTTATTCTATTAATGTGGTTATTACATTGTGTAATGGACTGAATTGTGTGCCCCAAATCCACATAGTGAAGCCTTAGCCTCCAATGTGAGTACATTTGAAAATAGGGCCTTTAAGGAGGTAATCATAGTTAAATACAGTCATAAGGGTGGGGCCCTAATCCAATAGTACTGGTGTCTTTATTAGAAAAGGCAAATACTCTTGGAATGCCTGTGCACAGAAGAAAAGTCATGTGAGGACACAGCAAGAAGATGGTCATCTGCAAGCCAAGGAGAGGGGCCTTGCAAGAAACCAAAACCAACCCTGTCAATATCTTTATATCTTTAGCATTCCATTATGGTAGACTTAGCTGACTAATAACCATTGATTGATTTATTTTTATAATGAAACCCTTGCATTCATTAGACAAATCTCAATTGTTCATGATGTATAATCTTTTTGATATGCTGCTAGATTTGGTCTGCTAGCATTTTGTTGAAGATTTTAGCATCTATATTCATAAGGGATATTGGTCTATAATTCAGTTTTTTAAAGCATGTTTATAATGGCTAAGTTTTAGTTTCTGGAGAATACATCTGTCATCTGGGCTTCCTCAGGGTAAATGTCTATTGACTACTTTCCCCCCAGTATGTGGGCCATACATTTTTGTTTCTTCAGACATTTTAATTTTTGATTCTAAACTGAACCTTTATAATAATATAATATGGTAACTATGAAAATCAGATTCCTTTTCCCCAGAATTTATTGCTATTAATGTTTATTGGTGTTTTGCTTTTGTTCATGTTCGTTTGTTTAGTGGCTTTCCTAGACCAGTTCTATGAAGTTTCTATTATCTTTCATGGGCAGCAATTGAAGTCTCTGCTTTATCACTGTAGTGGTAAGCTAATAATTTAACAAAGATTTTTCTTAAATGTTGTGAACCAAATCAATAACTCTTCCACCCTTTGCCTAGAGCAATCTTGTCCAACCCATGGCCTGTGGGCTGCATGCAGCCCAGGACAGTTTTGAATGTAGCCCAACACAAATTCATAAGCTTTCTTAAAACATTATGAGATTTTGGTGTGTGTATGTTTTTTTTTTCTTAACTCACCAGCTATTGTTAGTGTTAGTGTATTTTATGTGTGGTCCAAGACAATTCTTCTTCTTCCAGTGTGGTGCAGGGAAGCCAAAAGATTGGATACCCCTGCTCTAGAGTGTGAGTGTGTGTGTGTGTGTGTGTGTGTGTATGTGTTTTAGGGTAGCTGTTTAAATGTTACAGCAGTTGGCAACTCTGCCTTAGCTTTTACTTCATGCTTGTGCAGGGCTTCCATATTAGCCCTGGGTGATATATTAGTGCTCTCTGAGGACTCCCCTGGGCATGTTCACATTTCTATATACATGCATGGCCTTCTAGATACCCAGGACTTTATTGGAGTTTTTCAAAACACCCCATGGGCATCTCATTTCCCAGTTTTCCCTCTAAAGGTTTTGGCTGTCTTCTTTTCTCTCTAATTGATATTTCTGTCTCAGGCAGCTGCACTATTAAGCAATTGTTGCTGACCGTTTTTATCAAACACCTTGTGGATAGGGTTATTTGCCGTGGACAAGACGTGAGTCAGGTCAGAGAAAGAAAAGCCCTGAGAATGGCACTTTTCTGCATGCTGCCAACTAACTAGGTCCAATAGTGACACTTTTTTAGGGATGGGCTTTGGGGGAGCTCCAATCCATTCTTCCCTTTCCACTGGCTGCTGGGCAGCTGATTTTCAAGGCTGCTGTTGAGTTGAGGAGAGAAAGCTGTGAATAGGGAAAGTGAAAGCACCACAGAGCTCTCTGTTCTTATCAAGATTCATCTGCTTTACTTGAATAAAATGCTCCATGGATTTTTGCAAGCCTTTAGTTATTTTCCAGAGTTCTGAAAAAGTTGACTTTGACAACTTTTGCCAGTGACTTCCTTGCCTTCACAGAGCGGTGTGTTTCTGGAGATTTTTACCCTGCCATTGTGCAAATACTTTTCTTTTTCTATTGCATTTTGGTTCTAGACCCATGTTGCCTCTGTGGCCTTGGGAAACTCACATTACTTCCTTGGTCCCTCTTCCTCTGTACAACATAAAGGTGTCTGGAGGTATAAAGGGTAGATAGTCTCAAGATTATTTGTCTTACTGAGTAAGACATTTTAACATCACTGAATTGGAATGCATGTCATAATTGAATTGTCAGGCAGAATTGTATCACAGTTGAATTTTCAATGTTAAAAAATTCTTATTGGTATGTAACATAAGGGAGCATCTTATATATGTGGCATCTTAGATTCTATAAGGTACATTAAGTTAGTCCTAGTCAGAAGGCTTTAAAGCATGAAATTATGGCAAGCTAATTCAACCTTTTTGATTAGGGTGATCAGATTATATCATATTTTTTCCCTTCAGGTCTTGGACCCAGCTGAAGTATTGTTAGACTATACAAGACACTTCCTTCTCTAAAAACCTCATAGCTTGGAAAAAGAGGTGGAGATGAATTGTAAACCTCAATCTGTTGGTTTGTAGTCTTAGATCACTACAACTGGCAGGAATCCTAAAGATCAATGTCCATCCACCTTTTTCTGTACGCTGAAACACTAAGGCCCAGCTTGGCAAAAGGTCTTCTCAAGGTTGCTCAGAGAGTTAGTGGCAGAATGGAGTTGAAACCATGGTGTATATGGCAGGCTGCCTCTCTTTTTATTCCTTTCCTCTCAACTTCACATTTATCTGCATATCATTTTTCAAACCATTCAAAAGGCATTCACCTCACCTTAATGGGCAGTTAGAATGGAGAAAGCTACATATTTTTAAAAGTCATTAAATTATGTTTGTATTTCAAGTAATGTGATTCCCATTTAGAAATGAGTAAATACGCCAAGATAAGCCAGAGCCTTTTTGCAGACCAGGTTCTCCACCTTCCAGGCCCCAGCCAGATCACTGTTGATGAGTAGGGGTGGGGCGGGTGAGCTGGCAGCAGCCTTTGTTAACTCTTAGCAGTAACCCAAATGTTTACCAGTCATTGGGTTAGGAGATGTTGGAATACAGAAATACTGCATATTTCAGTGAAAAAACTACAAATAATATTCAGTACAATATGATTATTTAAGTAAATGATAATACGCCTTTACAGTGAAATGTGATTCAAGTCATCAAAAATAAAAGTAAAATATGTATTTATGGTGATGGAAAAATTTTCACAGCTGATCAAAAGGCAGGTTATAAAATAGTGTGTGGGCTGGGTGTTGTGGCTCATGCCTATAATCCCACAGCACTTTGGGAAGCCAAAGCGGGAAGATCACTTGAGACCAGGAGTCCGAGACCAGCCTGGTCAACAAGGCAAAACCATGTCTCTACTAAAAATACAAAAATTAGCTGGGCATGGTGTCATATGCCTGTAGGTACAGCTACTTGGGAGGCTAAGGCAAGATAATTGCTTGAACCTCGGGGGCGGAGGTTGCAATGAGTCAAGATCATATCACTGTACCTCAGCCTGGGCAACAGAGCAAGACTCTGCAAAAAAAAAAAAAAAAAAAAAAGGAAATAGTGCGTGAATTATAATGCCATGTTGATAAATTGGAAATATATGTGTCTCTATATGTGGACTGGTAGCTCTGGAAGACCAGAGGATGTCCACCAAATGTCAGCAGTGTTTTACTCTGGTCAGTGAAATTAACACATTTTTTTCTTCTTTTGCTTATTTATATTTTGTATACCTCCTACAAATAATATATAATTTTTGCATAATTAAAAAATGTAGTGCTTAAGAAAAGCAGAATGACAGACCTTTAAATGCAGAAGAGGCTAAGTAGCCATAAAGACTATGGGAATGAATCCATGAAGTGAAAAATATGGGAGCCTGGACAAACTGAGCAGTGCTGACCAGGGGAAGGTGGAATGTCGCTCTGTGATGAAAGCTCTTCTGGCTTTCTTGAAGGCTCCTGTGCAAGAATATGGGGTGGGTCTTGAAAGCTTAAGGGCCAGTACCCCAGAAGAGGGCACTGTCTTTTGCCCATACATTTGCACACTCCTGCAAGCAACACCTAGCATAGCGCCCCCAATAAATGCTCTGTAAATGTTTAATGACTAAATAATGATAAACAGACATGCAGCTATTAGTCATTCGTTAAGAAACAAATTTTTTACATAACACAGCAGAGGCAAACACTGCATGATGTCAGGCAAATCTCCAAATTAATATTTCAGAAAGAAACACTTCATTTACAACACTATGGTATTGTCAAATAAACATATACACAAAGATATTACTCGCTCAGCTATATTTCCACAACTTCCCCTGAGTTTGGGGGAAGATTTGCCTCCAAGCTCAGTGCACTGTAAAAGATTTATCACATTAAAATTATTTCTCATCTTTATGAAATGATAAAACCCAAATTTACATTGAAAGAGTCTGGAGCAGTCAGCCTTAATCTAGTTCTTGCTCTGGCCCTGACCAACCATAGGATGCTGAACAGGTCTTGTCTACTTCACTCTCTGAAGCCTCCATCTGTACAATCTGTACAAAATCTCTCCCAGATTAAAGAGTAATGCCTCCACAGGTTGATGAGAGCTACAATAAGCCTCTGTGTTACCTGTTAAAAATATAGATTCTTTGCACTCCTGCCCAGGGCCCTCTCTCCACTGAGGTATTTGGTATTGAATATGCAAATCACCATTCCCCAATAGTGATTCTGCTTGTATTGACCCTCATGGGTCAGAGTCACTGCAGAAGGTTAGGAGGACAGATTTACCTTTAGATAGATGCACAGGGACTGGTGGTGGGGACAGAAGACCTCCCTCAGGTCAGTAGTGACTGCCACACATTAGAACCCTCCTCAAAAATATCTCCCCCATATTCCACCAATTGGAGAGATACTGAGGTTGATCAATGTGTTCGCACATACATAGAAGTCATTAACTCATTGGTGTCTGCTGCTTTTACTCTGCGTGAAAGGTAATGCTCTCACTCAGTCAAAGTTCTGTTGATTTCTTTTCAGAAAGGAGAAGACAGCAATAAGATAAAGGATACAAGGCAGTGGAGAAAGAGGGCTGTTCACTCCAGCATATATCAGTTCCTCCTCATCAGTGTTTCTGCTTTTCTTGACTTGTTTCACCTCCTTCCTTTCAATCTAAATTATGGACACCCCAAAATTATATTTTCCTCTACATTAGTTAAATAGAGCTAGCCTCTGTATCTCAAATTTCAATGAGTTAACACAAAAAGGCTATTTCTAACTCATGTCACCATCCAATGCAAATATTCCTGGTTGAGCAGTTCCCACATTGTCATCCAGGACCCAGGCTCCTCTAAGTCCTCAGAGTTCTATGCACTAATCTAATACATAGGAAAAGGGACTGAGGATCAAAGACTCACTATGAGCTAAGTTTAGGCATAGTGCGCATGATTTCCTCTCACATTTTATGTGGCCATACCTTATTGCAGCCTGGGAACTATATTCAAGTGTGGCTAATATGATTAGAACATGAATGTTGGTGAGTGCTAAGGGTCTCTGCCACATCCTCCAGAGTCAAGGGCCTCTATTCGTTGGTCTTCAGTCAGGGTTGCAAATCACCAAGTCATTGAAATAAATCTGAAGATGAATAAAAACTTAAGAACAGTAAAGGGCCTCCATTCGTTGGTCTTCAGTCGGGATTGCAAATCACCAAGTCATTGAAATAAATCTGAAGATGAGTAAAAACTTAAGGAGATCCTGAAACTGACCACAGCATGACTAATACCTCCTCTAAATAACTGAAAAGGAAATATCCAGGCCACAAATTAGAGGTTATTTGAATGAAGACAGAACTTTCTACTGACAGAAAGGAGCTGCTCTCTGACAGTAAAGTACTCAATAGCTGAGCCACATAATTAGAGGTGAATGACAGGTGATACAAGTCATGTACTCCTCCTCTCAGCCTATAAAATTATGCTGCTGCTTAGGGGAAGTTAAGAAATGAGACCACTGGGAGATGTGGGAGAGGTTGTAGTATTCCTCATGTGTCTGCAGACATATTTCTAGGGTTTGGGAGGCAGTGGGTTTAATGAAAAGAGAGCAGGTAGACAGTTTGATTTTAAGCCTTTGGCTGGTCTTACACCAGATATATGGCCTTAAGAAAGTAACTCAACCTCTCCAAGCCTTGGTTCTCGCATCACTAAGATGAGTATAATAATAATACTTTTCTCACAGAATGGCGGAGAAAGGTCAATAATTTGTGTAACAGTTATTGACTTGAAACTTGGCATAGAGTAGATGCCCAATAAAGGGTCTCTTTTAAAAAATATTGGCAGGCTAATTTCTAAATGTGGGACCTGCTGTTGTAGCCTATCCTCATCTTTCATATTCTCCACTAGGTAAAGGGGAAGAGAGGAGGCAAGGAGTTTGAGAGCTAACAGGGACTTGCAGGCCATCACAAGAGCTTTGGCTGTTATTCTGAGTGAAGTGGAGGAACTCTTCGGGATAATATTAGCACTTACTTCACAGGTTTGTTTAGAAGTATAAATGAAATAATATACGTCAATGCTTAATCCAGTGACTGGCACATGCACATCAGCTATTATCATACACAGCACTGATATTATTTATTACTTCTCTTTTGAAGAGATGAGAGTGGTACTGGCTGGGTGAGGAGAAACGGAAAGGCAATCATGGAGTCCCTCTTGCTGACCTCAGTCTTCTCAGTCACGTAGAGGGTGGGGTAGGGGTACAACGGAAGGCTTGAGGCCAGTGACAAAGGCCTGCCCATGCTGCCATAGTCAATGCTGTTTTCCTGAGTCCAGCCTCATAGGAAGATAGTTGAAGACAGGATGAGATCATGCCTTGAAAGTTCTTTGTGCTCCAGCAGAGAAAGATGTCCTGCACATTTAAGTCGCTATTATTTTGAAAGCCAAATGCCAGGCTTTGAAATGCAGCCTGCCTCTCGTCAATATCTAGTTATGTTTCCACAGCACAGGAAGAAAGAAAAAAATGCCAACTGTTTATACGCAGTCGTATTTCTGGTAACCGAACTTATTAGTTTAAAAGGCAATATTTACAGAGCTCGCAAAATAGCATGCTTTCTGTCCACAGAGACCTGTTTTAATTAAAGCTCTACCTTTAAAATTCATTAAAGTAATCAGTTCTAAGAGATTAGGAGCCTGCATATTAGATTTCAACATATGAGTGCCACATATTCCCTTCCACAGGTACAGGAGGCAGTGATTTAACCAATTGTAAAGATCTCTTTTCTCATCTGATTTCAGTTTTATTTAAAGGCACTGACTGGCTAGCCTCAGGAATTTCACTTTCTTATTAGGCACGAATAGCTCAGTTGCCTATTATGTAAATTACCTCATTATGATTGTCACCTGGGCAGAGCCATGACTCAGAAACTGTTACAGGGAAAGAGGGAATGGAAAGGGGGCAGTTGACTGTTGAGAGACAAAAACATCACCATATTCCCCTGCCACAAACAGGTTTTGCTCTTATACCATAGATCCCTGGCTGTGCATGGAAGAGGGATGGCCGGAATCACTTAGCGGGGTAGCTTAAAGTAGTGACGTTATAATAACTACAACAATAGCAATTACAACAACTATTATTAATGCAATGCATGGACCATTTGCTATGTGTTAGGTATCCACATTACGTTTTGTGAGTCTTACGGCAACCCTATGAGGTGGACCGTTTTGTCATCCCCATTTCTTACATGAGACTCAGAGAGGATAGGTCACTTGCCAAAACCCACATAAAGAATAAGTGACAGGGAAACAGTGTAGGAGGAAAATGATTGGCTTTGGCATTCAGTTATGTCCACTTTCTAGATGTGAGTTCTTGGGCTTCATTTCCCTAGGCTTTTGTTTGCTTGTATGTACAATGGGCATGACTATATCTGCTTTTACAGGGTTGTGGCAAGAATCAAATGGGGTAACACAAGTAAAACATTTAGCACAGAGCCAGGCACAGAAGACATGCCCTATGTGGGGTAGCAATTACTATCATGAGACGGTGAATCATGAAGCTAGGCCTCCAACTGCCAGGGAACCAGCACCCCAGGCCTCAGTTCCCTCCCTGGCAACCCTGACTGGGAGACCAGAGTAGAGGGCTGGAATGGTACCCCATACAGGGAAGACAGGGATTTAAATCAGCTTGTGCTAGAGACATAGAAGAGCCCTGAGTGTGAAGAAGCTGTGGCAGCAGATAACAGTCAGCTCTTCTACTCCCAGAGGAAGAGGAACAAAAGTTTCATGGAAGGCACTAAGGCAGGAATCCTAGGTCCAGGCTGACAGCAGAGAACAATGAGAACAGGAAGAGGACAACTGGGCTTTGAAAGGGGCCCCAGCCCCTTCTTCCAGGGAAACAACTTGTTGCTGCCAGGTGGAAAGATTAAGAAAGGTCCTTGATGGCAATCTTGTCCAGCCTCCTCAGTTTCCACATGGAGGTACCAAGGTCCCATGGATGTCATTCACATAGTTGTGAGTCTATTCCATTTTCTTTAATGTCCAGAGGGCAAATCTCCACACTGGAGTTCAAGATGACTCTGCCCCCTTACTAGGTATATGACCCTGATAAAAACAACCTAATCCCTTTATGCTTCAGTTCCCTCATGTATAATGTACATTACATTATGCATTATTCTTCATGTATACATTATCCCTCAATATACGTTATTTCTCATGTATAATGAAGCACATACTTCACAACGTTTTTCAAGGATTACATTAGACAATGTCTGTAAAACCCTCAGCACAGTGCTTGGCATCTGGTAAGCATTCAATATATAGAAGCTTCCTCTTACTTTTCTCAAATTCTATGAAACTTTATCTCCTATCATAGCTATCATAGTCACCTTCTCTGTTGTTCCTTACCTCTGCTGTTCCTAAAATCTATCAGTCAAAGCTTGCCTAGATGCCTGCTGTTGCTCAGTCCTGTTACCTGTGGCAGTTAGGTCTTCACTACTAATGTCCACAATGGGGAGGTGCTTATTCGGTGAGCCTCTGGCAAATGGAGGGCCTGCCTCAGTGTTTTTGCTCTGGGAGCCCATCTGTGACAGAGATGAGTTTCAGAAGTTCCCTCTGGATAGGCCTGCCTTGCCAGCTATGGCTTCTCTTGCTGAGAATATGGAACATACCGCTTATAGGCTTGGCATTCAGTTGCAGGCTTCTACATACCTTTCTCATTGTCCCTGAGGCAAGACTGGTGCCTATTCCTGAACCCAACTCACTCACTGGGCACTGAGGTTGGCACTGAAACTACAGTGGTGAGAAAAATAGACACAGTTTCTGCCCTCAGTGATCTGGAATGATAATGGATTAAACAAGAAATAAACACAAGGTGAATAGAGCTATTCATTTATTTATTTAACCAATATGGATTGAACCCATATTTTGTACTAAGTGCTATGCTAGGTGTTAGAAATATGATGTGAATCAAAAGCAGACACTGTCCCTGGCAATATGATACTTAGTCTAGTGAAGGCGACTGCGTAATTGTAATTATATATACTTCATGTCGTAATTTCTTGCTTAACAACTAGGTGACAGAAAAAAAGGAACAGGTTGCTAAGACAGCAGATCCTGACCCAGCCCGGAGTTTCAGGGGGCCTTCTCTATGGAAGTAACATTTGACCTGAGCTCTAAAGAACGCAGAGTTATCCAGGCAAAGGCAGTAGGAGGCAGGATTGTGGGTGGGAGAAACACTTGATCTTAGCCAAAAGGCTGAGAAGCGATGGGTGGGAGAAACCATTAGAGGCAGAGAAAACATGAGGGAAGCCTTAAGGAAGAAAAGCATGTGGCATATTTAAGAAACTGAGATATGATTAGTGTGTCTGGGGCTAAATTAGCAAAAGAAGGAATGGTACAAAATGAGGTGATGAGGTTAATGGGCTCAGATCACACAAGGCCTTGTGTTCGTAATAAGGAGTTCAGACTTTCTTTAGTGGCAGTGGGAAGTTGTTGATGGATTTTAAGCCAGAGAGTGTCATGATTGGACTTACGTTTTTTAAAGATCTAGCTACTATGCAAAGAATGGATTGCAGGAAGGCAAATCAGAGGGAAAAGTGCAGAGACAAGTTCAGATGCTATTATCCAGTGAGAGATGTTGGTAGCTTAGACAAGCGGGGTGTTTAGAGGGAACGATGGAAGTGGGTTGATTTGAGAAGATATTAGAGTTATAATTGAAAATACTTGATGACGAATTGGATGTGGAGTGTGAAGGAGAGGGAGGTGTTGACAATGACTCCTTGCTTTCAGGCTTGCACATTGGGTGGATGGTGGTGCCACTCACTGAGATGGGAAACATGGGAGGAAAAGCAGTGGAGTGGGGTGAGAGGAAGATGTGTTCATTTTGAGGTATGTTGAACTGAGGTGTCTTTGGGACATGGCAGTGAACAGGTCCTTATATAGATCTAGAGCTCAGAAGAAAGGTGCAGACTAGAAATAAAAATCTTGTTGCTGTCATTTCAGCACCAAGGTGAAAACTGAGGCCAGGGAGTGAATGAATTCACCTAGGGAGAATGAAAGTGAGCACAAAAGAGGACCAAAGGCAGAACTCTGATCATCTCCAACAGTTAAGTCAGGTAAAGGGGGATAATCTGAGAAGACCAAGAAGAAGCCACCAGAAATAGAGCTAGGAAAGAGAATGCTTCAAGGAAGGCATAGTCAAGGGTAGTTCCTGGGACAGATATCAAGTAAAATGAAGACTGAAAAATATCCATTAGATTTAGCAACATAAAGACAATAAGGCACACGGAAGAACCAGGCCAGCCCCTCCCACTCTCCCCTTTTGCTGAAAGGCATTCTTCTGGCGACTGGCCTTAGGTTGTGGAATCCAACCTCAAGTTTTCCACATGTCCCTTTGCCCTTTGCCCAGGGCATTCCACCCACATGTTCAGGAAAATGCCAGTGGTTGAGCAAGACCCCCTTCAATACAGTTCATTCAGTCCTTCAGATCTCTGGGTTACTCCCAACTGATTGGTGTTCCAGGCATCATTTTTATAACTACCACTTATCACTAATTTGTTCTTAATTCTAGCTTCATGTCATTTTCCTTTTAAGCCCTAACAGTCATGCATTAGCTACAATTTATTCCTACAATTACTTTTGAAGGACTCAGTCGTTTTTAGTCCGATACTATAAATTGTTTTTGACGCTATTACGATTGCATAATTGTATAAATAAGTAAATGAGCAAATTATTCAAAGCAAAATTATCTTAGACTCCCAGCATCCCATCTTATTCTTTAGTATGTCAGGTACATTCCCTTTCAAACACTTCTCAATAACCTTCCTCATTCCTGTATGGATACATGAAAATTAAGCACAAGGCTGGATTACTATAGCAGCAGACAAAAATTTCCGGGTCCACCTTAGGTAGGAAATTTGATGATGCAGAAGTCATTGAGAAATGGGCAGTTATCTAAAATCACAGAAATTCATAATTAAATAAAATGCAGGATCACAATTCAATTTATGTTTCAAAATTAGTTATTATTTTTTCTTATATAAGAAAGTAGAACATATTGAGGGTGGATTTTCCTCATATTGTACAAGTTCATCCATTAACATCTCCTTTGAGGCTTATCATCAGGTTTGGTTTCAAAGATGCCATTACTGACTACTTAACATTTGGACAAAATGGTTCCCTTTTACTCTGCAGTTGTGTTTGAATCTATTAGATATGTAATTGAATGTGATCTACCCAGGTTGTCATCTCAAAAATACCATATAGTTGTGGGTAAGGAAGATAAGACCAAATGTGATGTGTGAATATCCTATATGGTGCACATGTGGCATGATGTCTGCCAGCTTCTTCTGGGACTTTTGCCCATTGTTCTGGGCTTCAGGCCCCACTCAGAAACTTGGGGAGTATACCTTCTCGGTCAGCTGAGCACTTTCTACCAACAACCCTTTAGCTCAATTCATAGATAACTTTAAAAACAATCACCATGTAACACTGTGCCCTTACAACAATCTACTTGGTCTCCATTCCCTTTGCCAGGACCCAGTCTCTTAACTTCAGTAAGGATCTGATTCTGCAAGTCTTCCTTTTTACTGCCTGGTCTCCCTGGTTCTCCTGAGGTTTGCTGGTTTATGTCCTTGCTACTTCTAGTTATTTTTTAAAATGCCCTCTCATTTATGAAAAACGCCAACTTCACAGGAATCACTAGCTCATTTATAATGTCTACTCATGAAGAGACATACCCCTTTCTTTAAAACATTCCTCTTACTCTGCTATTACTGGCGTTCGATGAAACATACCTCTAATTAGTTAGAGTGGCCAATGCTGTAGGCCAAACTTATTGTATTTCCAATCCCACTTCAAAATTGAAACATTCTTTTTCAGAAGACTGCACCCTAAATCTCCACAGGCTTCTCCAGCCCCTTGTTTATGTCTCAGTTATCTGGAAGAGACCATGGAAGCATAAGAAAATTAGTCAAGTAATAATCAAAGAGGCCCCAACAACCATCAGAGTTGTGAAGGTATTTTTAAAAGGCAAACTTTCTGATTTTGACCAATTTTTTTATTAAAAGATTTCAGTGCCCTAACTCCAGTTTAAGAAATGAAAAAGAGGAAATGCTTCTCACACTATTTAGAAAGCACAGGGCCAACTCTTTATTTTAGAAAGAACAAAACAAGACAAAAATCTAAGTGTCATTATCTTGATATTTGACACATGGCTTCCCTTTTATTTCAAGGTCCACTTGATTTTTATCATAATTGGTTTTAAAGATCTTCTGCAAATTTTCCAGAGCTTGATGGCATAAGGTTAAGTGACTCTAAAGTCAAGTCAGTAATTCCCAAGACGCATTAACAATGAAGAGAAACAATGGGATATGAATTTCTAGGTGAGCTGTGCTCTCAAATGAGTAGCAATAAGCAATATACTTGTGATTTATGGCATTACTAATATACCCTCTTTAAGAAAATCCTACCCACAGAACTTAGAAACAATACAGATAAATTAGGGAAAGATTATTTACATTACAAAAGGCCTCTTCACTTTACGAAAAGATTCACCACAAGGCTTCTTTAATGAGAGAGCATTGGTATGAGATTTTGTTTACAAAAAATGAAAACATCAATTTGTACCAGAGTTACAGGAACTCTCCAATGGGTAATATGAGATCCACCTTCTGTTAGATGATTTATCATGGGGCAGCTGGAATTGAAGGCCACACTGGGGAATGTGCTGGCTGACTCCTTCAGGACCCTGAAATCCACTGAGTAATTCTAAACTTGTATTTCCCAAATGCTCCACTCTCCTAATCCGTTTTCTGAGTGCACCTATGTGGAAGAGTGCCCCAAGAAACAGTCTTTGGAGACATTTCAACTGAGAGGTGATCTGGCCTGATCTTGTGTTATCTATCCCAAGCTTGAGGAATTATACCACTATTATCTTCCCACTTTCCAGCTTTCTTGATATTCTGGACCACCGAAAATCGGGAAGTTTGGTAGTCAGGTGCTCCCCTAGATCCATGAGGCTTGACCTTAATACCTATCTGCAGAGACAGGGCTCTTTTTTTTTTTTTTTTTTTGAGACGGAGTCTTTGCTCTGTAGCCCGGGCTGGAGTGCAGTGGCCGGATCTCAGCTCACTGCAAGCTCCGCCTCCCGGGTTTGTGCCATTCTCCTGCCTCAGCCTCCCGAGTAGCTGGGACTACAAGCGCCCGCCACCTCGCCCGGCTAGTTTTTTGTATTTTTAGTAGAGACGGGGTTTCACCGTGTTAGCCAGGATGGTCTCCATCTCCTGACCTTGTGATCCGCCCGTCTCGGCCTCCCAAAGTGCTGGGATTACAGGCTTGAGCCACCGCGCCCGGCCAGGGCTCTTTATTCTCTGCTCTGATGTTGAACTTGGATGAAACTGCTCTAAGTCTCCATTTACAAATTTTTCTTAATGATTGGCTTAAAACATCCATGACGGTTCTTTTCTAGCATAAGCCCCAATTTGAGACTGGAAGCTTTGCAAAACAAGGACATGTGTTCATTTAAACAATTATTTAAGGAAGCTCTAAAGCGTGTTTTAATGATGTTACATCTCTTTAAACTTTGTAGTTCCAGAGAAAGAAGGAAATGGCATAAAAAGAGGACCATTCTGTAGTCTCCCGTAAAAGATATCAGTGAGAAACCTTTACCATTCAGGGACATATCCTACTGTGATGGGACCGCTTCTCCTTCCATTTCAACTCAGGGGGAAACAGGAAGAAACAAAGTGAGCATCACATAAATGTGGAATGCTTCTCCCGTCTGGAGATGAGCTGGAAAGGCAGCTGGAAGCAGTTGAGCATATTATTAGAAAGAGCCTGTGGAGCTTGGCAGCTCAGCAGACCTGGGTGTGAATCCTAGCTCCACCATTTATTCTCTGTGGAACTTGGGCAAGTGAATCTCTCTAATGATACGATTCCTAATCTGGGAAAATGGGAGAATACCATCATCCTTTCAGGGTTGTTGTAAGTGTTAGATGTTATATGTAAATGGTGTAAAGGGCACAGAACCTGGCACATAGCAGGCTCCCAAGAAATGTTGAATTAATGAATGACTACATACAAATATTGAAACTAAAGCTGCCCCTTTAATTCATTCTAAAACTTAGGCAAGGTCAAGGGAACCCCTGTGGTTGTGACATAATGAAAACTAGACAGGTCATTAGGCATGTAAAGCAAATCTTATACCCAGGAAGGATTTGATTCTCAGATAATATTTATAGTAAGTTAACAAGAATGATCTCATCAAAGCCTATAAGCAAAAACAGTCAGATGAAATGTCAATATTATCAGTACTTTGTCTCAAAGAACCAGTGCACATAGTAATAGTATGACCTCTTTACACATAACTTACCTGTGTGGAAAAATAGTGCCAGTGAAAAAAACCTATCAGTCTTATTACCTCAAAAGTGTGGTACCCGTGATAACAGCCCGTTCAAATCACTGTCAGTTACTGAACTAGGTTCTTTAGGGAAAAGACGGATCAAATGTTTTTGCCTTTCAAGCCTGTGACTCCCGATCATGGAGGTTGCAAGAACAAGGTAACACAGAGGTAAGAAGGAAAAAGGAGGTAAGAACACTGAGGTAAGAACTTCTGAAGTTCTCCTTCTTATAGCATCAGGCTCCTTGGCTCTTGTTGCTGTTGTCTTGGATTAGTTTGATGAGAAACACATGGCTAGAAATAGAGTGACACTAACAGGTGTTCTACAAAGCAAAGCAAAACAGAGCGTGAAACTTGCTTTGGCTTAATGAATCTGTTTTTCTTTATCCAGTTTGATATTGGAGAAAATGTTAGCTGCTCTCTCTTATTCAAGTTGTACCAGCAACCCTCTAGCCTGCCCCCCGGTGGAATTCACCTTATCTGAGGGGTGAATGCATTTGTTTTCCCACGACTCCCTATCCGGAAGTCAAAGGCAGGCTTTCTCTTCCCTTATCTGAGTGTGAGGGGATCTACAGCCTAGTGCCATAGAAAAGTGTTGTGGGCTCCAAAGTACTCTTTACACAAGGGCCCCATTCTGGCTATCCCAGCTCCTTAGGCAAACGTGAAATTTAGGTCTCATTTGTCCTTAGGCTATAGATGACCACACATGGTGTTTCTGACATTCTTTAGTTCATTCATTCATGTATGCCTTTATTGAGTATGTATTGAGCACAATGAGGAACACTTACTTGACTGGTAAATTGGGGTATATTACCTGGACATTCTCAAGTCAGTTCATCCTCTTTTCTCTTGGGAGCAATCATATTCATAAGACTGTGTGTGTTCTACTCTGCTCCTTCAGTGGGCAATCTGTCCTGCTCCTATGCTGCCTATATTTAGGTGAAGTCCTCCTAGCTTTTGCAATCCATTGAGTTTATCCCTGCAACTAAGTTGCAGGGATAAACGGTGAGCATCATAAACAGAGGTCTTGTCTTCATGCAACTTGTATATCTAAGTCTCCCAGGACACATTTCTGGTGTGAATAGCATTTCTCTCCCCATCACTTGTGTAACATGTTATCTCCATGAAGCAGACTGTTGGGGAGGTCCCCCAGCCATCTGACATCAGTGGCAGAGCCAGGGTAGATAATCCGCCCTGCTTTTCTGCTCATGCCTTTTCTTAAAATGGCTTTGCTTGGAGTTGTGTTCATAAGAGACAAGACTGTTGCTGAAATAGAGATGGACTCCTTCCTATTAGGCCTAATGTGGAAACTTAGCACTTTTTTCCTTTTCAAATATTGTTTATAGATCACTTCAACGCCCTGTGGCAGAGTCAAAGCTTTTGAAGGTTCACTGTTTAGGACTCAGCAATACTTCAAAGTCCTGAAACCTTTAAGCCTTGACCAAATATCAGATATAAATTTCCACATAAAACCAGAGAGTTTCCAAAAATATTATATGTGGCGCATTGTGCTTAAAGTTCTGAGATTGTTTCAATGTTCCTAGGTGTGCAAGTCCAGAACCATGACTTAGGACCAATTATAATTTTACTGGATAGATTGGCATTACTTCCAATAAGTAATGCTCCTGTCCCTAGGCCCATCCTCCTCTGTGGTAAGGGCATTAGCTCAATGTACCCTCAGCCCGGGCCCCTCCCTCTCCTGGCGCACTCCTCCCTCGACCCCCATGGCACTGTGCTCTCCAGATTTTCACTCTCCCAGGCTCTGGCCTTGTTGCATTAGCCAGCTCTGTTCCTGCATTCCACTCCTTTTTTAAATATAAGTAGTCTCAATCAACATGCTTTCACCAAGTGCCAAGGATGTGCCCAAAAGTATGGTAATTGTCAACCCCTGCTTGCCTAGTTACCATTTGCGTGTGTGTGTGTGTGTGTGTGTGTGTGTGTGTGGTGAGAACACTTACGATCTACTTTCTTAGCAAATTTCAAGTTTGACAGTTCAGAACTTAGTTTCCTCATCTGTAAAACGGCCTGCCCTAGATGTTCTTTAACATTCTTTGTTCCATCTCTAATCTTGCCCTCAGGAACGAGGTTCTGGCAAAGAGGCAAAGAAAGATATTATCATACCATTATCTACTTTCCTGATATGCAAATAAAATGTCCATGATAGGGATTTGAAAGAATACATTCTATTAAGGCTGAAGAAAAGCAGTTAAATGCGTATGTTTATATGTGTAAAAATGGTTTGGCACTGCGTATTGTGAGAGAAGGCAGGCGGCAGGTATCTATTTTGATCTTTTTCTAATAATGCTAACATATATGTCTGAATCATGAATAATTGTGAGTGGGGAAACAGAATATAGACACTGGCTAAGCATTTCTCATTCACCTCGAATTGATTATTCACTCATTTATTCAACAAACACTGAGCATCTCAGCTTCTGGAAATGCAAGGCTACCGAGCAGGGTTTCTTGTCTCACAGTTAACTAGCATTAAGAGGTGTCACATTTCACTGAAGAATATAACCAACAGTGGGAATGTGGTGGCTGAGGTGTTTTCCAATGGTGTCCTCCCTTCACATAGATTTTGGAGCTACAGGGATCAGTCACTGTCATGGGAAAGAAGTCGTAGGGGCTAGATGGATGAGACATTTAATATAGCAGCTCTGCTTTTATGCAATTTATATATTTGATTCTTTACATTATTCACTTGAAAAAAAGTTTGACTGGTTGTGGAAAGCTGAATAGTACCCTCTCCCAAAAGACATATAATATCCTAATTTCTGGAACCTGTGAATGTTACCTTATAAGGCAAAAGGGACTTGCCAGTTGTATTTAAATTAAGAATTTTGAAATGGGCAGAATATTCTGGATTGTATGCGTGAGACCAAAGTAATCACAAAGGTTCTCATAAGGAGACAGGAAGGTCAGAGTCAGAAAGAGGGAAGGCAATATGACAATGGAAGCAGAGGTTTGAGTGATACAACAAGAAATGTGGTAGGCCTCTAGAAGCCAGGATAACCAACGAATGGATTCCACCCTAGAGCCTCCAGAAGGAACACAGCCCTGTGGACACCTTGATTTTAGCCCAATGAGACCCAATTTGGACTTCTGACATTCAGAACTATAAGATAATACATTTCTGTTGTTTTAAACCACAAAGATTGCGGTTATTTGTTACAGCAAAAATAGGAATTCAGTAATATATATAACACATATGATATTTAAAGGTCTTTCTAATCAAAACCAGGCCTCCTTTAACCTACAGGTAGAGCATTTTCCCAGAGCAGTGCCTCTCCAAAACTCTTTCTAGGGCCCGTCTAATCCTGACACTGCAGGTAGAATTCTAGGTACAAACTACCCAAAGGCTGCTATTTTGAGATGACTCTGCCCCCACCAGTTTCTCCAGGCCAGAAGCTGATTGTCTCTTGTTTTAGGTGCAGCTCAAAACCTCCAGTTTTTCCCTCTGTAAGAGCACTGACCCAACTCTGCAAATCATCACTAGTTAGTAACAATCGGAAAAGGATCTGTGAATGCTTATTCTTCTCCATCCTATTTTCTAACCTGGCTGTATTAACAGCTAATCAGAAATTAATGCTATGAGTAGGCACTCTCCTGACTCAAGAGGGAGCAAGTCAGCAAAATATTTAAGTGACCGTTTTATTGACCGCCTCCACTCCAACAGGGTTAATGATCATGAGGCCTGGAACTTAGTCATCATCATTTCTCACTGGGATTTTGGCTGTTCTTTTAGTTCTTGAATTTAGAACAAAACAAAAAATAAAGAGTGTATAGCAAAAACTTGTTACATAGTGAGGTTAAGGAAGGTCTTCTTCAGTGCCTTTTTCCATTTGGGGTGGCAGGGCAGGGGAGAGGAGGGTTCAGTTAGCCTGAGTATCAGGTGATTGGAGTTCTAGTCTTGGTTCTGTTCCCAACATGCTTTGTGAGTTTCAGTCCCTCAGTTTATTTATCTGTAAAATTGGGATGAGGAGTTTAATGGTGAAGAATGCTTTTATATCTTTGGCAATCTGGATCAAGGGCTGTCAGATTTTTTTAGATTTCATGGACCAATATAATTTCCCACAAGCATTTTAACAACCATTATACATAAACAAATATATAAATCTTGTATATATATACACACACACACACACACACACATGCACATGTGTGTGTATATATATATGTAGAGAGAGAGAGAGACTTTATAGAGAAATACATGTAAATCCTATTCTGTAGGATATTTATATTTAGGATTTATATATATGCTCATATATACATATATAGGATTTCTACATATGTGTGTGTATATATGTACATGCACACATATTTATATATACACAGATATATAGGATTCACAAAGTTTGACTCTCAACTGAAAGTATTTTAAAAAGCTACCACCGTAATTTTATGAAAGAAAAGACATTTTATCACCAGAAAAGTTGGAAGGGCATAATCTCAAAATAGAGGGCAGTTCATTATGTTGACCTCTTTGTAACTTTATGAAACACTCTCACCACCTTGTATTTATTTTTTCTGATTTAGATACAGATATGAAAAACATTGTTCGAGACTGGTAAAGTTCCACAGACCCACCTTTAGAGTCCAATGTTCTGCAGCACCAAAACTTTATCCTTTCTCTCCTTAAGTCACCCTAGGTGGGGTCAGTGATCACTTCCATCAGGTCTGCTCATTACTGCTCCAGTCAGAACCACATCCAGGGGGATAACATTGGGTTTTTTCCTCCCCCAAAGGGGAAAAAACCACCCTCTGTTTAAAAGCCTCAGAGAGCAAGAAAGAGAATAAAGTGACAAAAGAAGCTGGGTTTGATGAACTGGAAGAAATCAAACAAACAAATCAAATAAACATGCGTGAGTGTGCCCACACACATATTTCAAAAGAAGAATCCAGGAAATTTGAAGTCTGGCTTCAGGCATCTGAAGCCAGACCTCATTTGTGGGACTGTGGTTCACAGTGGAAAAATACTATGCTCCACGTCACTCCACCCATTAGGGAAGGCTGAGCAGCTATTTTAAAGTCAGGCCTCTTTAAACATTTCAGCACATGGCACTCAAATAGTCCCAGCTCCGAAATGTTGTGGCTGTTTATTGGCTCACAGGATTGAATTCCTAACCTGTGTTGCTGCACTATGCTGACTTTTTATTTCATAGACTCAGAAATTTAGGTGACTTACCCAAAGTCACAATTAGGTCAGCGGAGAAGCTGAGATCCCAACAAGAACTGTTGAAAAACAATGCCTATGTTCTTAACCACAGTGATATGCTGTCTTCCAAATAGTCCATTTTTATGGTAGCATAGGCTATATGATGGCTTTGTTTGCCCATCCATCAAGAAGTATTCTTAAATTCCAAATAGTAGAATGAGAATAATAAAACCATTGTGATAAAATCTGGATGAGGAGTAACTGGGGGTTCTTTGTAACTATCTCTGTAAGTATGAAATTATTTCAAAATGAAATGTTACCAAAAGAAATAAAAGATTAATAAAAAGTCCAAATCTGGCAGGTTTGTTTAAAATGATCACAAAGGCCAGAACGTGTAGAGTTCTTATTATGTGTCAGGCACTGTGCAAAACACTTTATATATGCTATTTCATATTATTCTCACAATACCACTTTAAGTACTGCAATTATCCCAAACTTACAGATGAAGAAACTGAGGTACTAAGAACTTAAGTAACCTGACAGGTCACAAAGTAGTAAAGCCTGGACATAACCATGATCTAGATTGGTGCTCGTCCACTAGAGCACATTGTTTGAATATGGAGTGTTAATATTTCAAGCATATAGATGTGAATAGATAATAATATAATAAATACCCATTTACTCACATTTGGTGTTATCAAATCTTAACTTCAGGACATACTTGTTTCAGACTTTATTTTTTTTAAGAAATGGCATTTCAGTTAGAGTTGTGAACCCCACTGTACCCTCCCAATTCCATTCTACAATTTTCTCTTCTGTTAGGAAATCAGTATGAAAGTTCCCATGCATATTTTAAATAAATTTACACCATACATATACATCTACAAACAATACACACTATTTGTTTGTGTGATTTTCAACATTTAACAAATGAAGTCATACTGTACCAAGAGGCAAATTGTTCTTTTCACTCAATATTATGTTTTCAAGATACCGCATAGTATCTCTGTGCTGATTTTTTTAAAATGCAGAATCAAATATATCAAGGGATCATTTTATGATTTATGCTTTTTTATTTTATTTTGTTTTGTCTTGCTTTGTTTAAGAAAAATTTCCCTGTCCTATAGCTGAGTCCATTTTGTACTGCTATGATAGAATATCTGAGACTGGGTAATTTACAAAGAACAGAAATTTATTTCTCACAGTTCTAGAGTCTGGAAAGTCCAAGATCAAGGTACTAGCAAGTAGATTTTCTGGGGAAGCCTACTCTCTGCTTCCAAAATGGTGCCTTGATACTGCATCATCCAGAGGGGAGGAACACTATGTCCTCACATGGAGGAAGGTGAAAGGACAAAAGATATGAACTCCGTTCATCAAGCCGTTTTATAAGGACACCTGATCCAACTAAAGGAGGAGGAGCCCTCAAGGCCAAGTCACCTGTTAAAGCCTCCACCCATAACACTATCATGTAGGCAACACCTGAAATTTGAAGGGGACACATTCAAACCATAGCAGCTATGGTCATAAAGATTTTCTCTTGTGTTTGTTTTTGTATTATGTATGTCAGGGGCTTAATTTTACTTTTCTCTGCATGTGTAACTATTCTATTAGAACCACACATTGAATATACTTTCTCTTCCTGACTCATGTGAAATGCTACCCTTGACATACATCTGACATGGTTTGGTTCTGTGTCCCCACCCAAATCTCATCTCAAATTGTAATCCCTACATGTGGAGGGAGGGAGGTGATTGGATCATAGGGGCAGTTTTCTCCATGCTGTTCTTGTGATAGTGAGTGAGTTCTCATGAGATCCGATGGTTTCATAAGCATCTGGCATTTCCCCTGCTTGCCTGTCTCTTTCTTGCCACCATGTGAAGAAGGTACTTACTTCTCCTTCACCTTCCACCATGGTTGGAGGTTTCCTGAGGCCTCCCCAGCTGTCTGGAACTGCCAGTCAATTAAACCTCTTTCCTTTATAAATTACCCAGTCTTGGGTAGTATCTTTATAGCAGTGTCAAAATGGACTAACACATTAAATTGGTACCAGGAGTGGGGTATTGATATAGAGATAATTGAAAACATGGCAGTGACTTTGGAACTGGGTAACAAGCAGAGGTTGGAACAGTTTGGAGGGCTCAAAAGAAGAGAGGAAGATGTAGGGAAGTTCAGAACTTCCTAAAGACTTGTTGAATGGTTTTGACCAACATGCTGATAGTGATATGGACAATGAAGTCCAGGCTGAGGTGGTCTCAGATGGGGATGAGGAAATTTTTGGGAACTGGAGCAAATGTCACTCTTGCTGTGCTTTAGCAAAGAGACTGGTGGCATTTTGTCCCTGCCCTAGAGATCTGTGGAACTTTGAACTTGAGAGACATGATCCGAAATTGGAACTTATATTTAAAACAGAAGCAGAGCATACAAGTTTGAAAAATTTGCAGCCTGATGATGCGATTAAAAACAAAAACAAGAAAATGTTTCTGGGGGAGAAATTCAAGCTGGCTGCAGAAATTTGAGTAAGTAATGAGGAGCCAGAGGTTAATCACGAAGACAATGGGAAAAATGTCTCCAGGGCATGTCAGAGACCTTCACAGTAACCCTCCCATCACAGATCTGGAGGCCTAGGAGGGAAAAATCATTTCCTGGGTTGGGCCTAGGGCTCTGATGCTGCTCTATGCAGCCTTGGGACTTGGCACTCTGTTTCCCAGCCATGGCTAAAAGGGGCCAAAGTACAACTCAGGCCATTGCTTCAGAGGGTGTAAGCCTCATGCCCTGGTGGCTTCCATGTGGTGCTGGGCCTGCCGGTGCACAGAAGAACTGAGGTTTGGGAACCACTACCTAGATTTCAGAGGATATATGGAAACGCCTGAATGTCCAGGCAAAAGTTTGCAGCAGGGGTGGAGCCCTCATGGAGAGTCTCTGCTAGAGCAGTACAGAAAGAAAATGTGAGGTTGGAGCCACCACACAGAGTCCCCACTTGGGGACTGTCTAGTGGAGCTGTGAGAAGAGGGTCACTGTCCTCCATTTAAGATTTAATGACTGCCCTGCTAGTTTTGAACTTGCATGGGGCCTGTAGTCCCTTCATTTTGGCCAATTTCTCCCATTTGGAATGGGAGCATTTATCCAGTACCTGTACCCCCATTGTATCTTGGAAGGAACTAATTTGCTTTTGATTTTACAGACTCATTGGTGGAAGAGACTTGCCTGTCTCAGATGAGACTTTGTACTTGGACTTTTGAGTTAATGATGGAATGAGTTAAGACTTTGGGGTATTGTTGGGAAGGCATGATTGGTTTTGAAAACTTGCCTTGTCTTGGATGAAACTTTGGACTTGGACTTTTGAGTTAATGCTGTAATGAGTTAAGACTTTGAGGGACGGTTGGAAAGTCATGATTGGTTTTGAAATGTGTCAAGGACATGAGATTTGGGAGGAGCCAGGGACAGAATGATATGTTTTGACTCCATATCCCCACCCAAGTCTCATCTCAAATTGTAATCCCCATGTGTTGAGGAGGGTGACCTATAATCTCCACATGTAGAGGGAGGGAGGTGACTGCATCATGGGGGTGATTTTCCCGGTGTTGTTCTTGTGATAATGAGTGAGTTCTCATGGGATCTGATGATTTTATAAGTGTCTGGCATTTTCTCTGCTTGCAATTCTCTCTCCTGCCGCCACGTGAAGTAGGTGCCTTGCTTCCCCTTTGCCTTCTGCTATGATTGTAAGTTTCCTGATGCCTCCCCAGCCATGTGGAACTGTGAGTCAATTAAACTTCTTTCCTTTATAAAGCACCCAGTATCAGGTGTACCTTTATAGCAGTGTGAGAATGGACTAATACAACACTGAAGTTTCATTCATGCATATATAGCTGTATTTCTGAGCTCTCTATACTAGTTCATTGGCATTTTTGTCTCTCCCTACACCAAAACATAGCATCATTATTACCTTAGCTTTATAGGTAGTTTTGATATCAGGTAGAGCAGGATCATATGCTTAGTTCTCCCCATATCTCTCGGCTATTTCTTCCCTATTTTTATATTTTCTGAAACAATTTGGAAAAGATAAGAATTATCTGATCCTTCAAGATTTGGTAAAACTTTTCTATACAACTGCCTGAGGCTAGTGTATCTGAAGGTAGAAAACTTTTGAATACAGTTCAATGTCACTGACATTTATGGTTTATGGAGGTTTGTGATTTCTTCAGTCACTTTTGACACATTTTCTAAGGAAGTATTGACTTATAAGTTTTCAAGATTATTGGCATAAAGTTTATTGTAGTTCTATTTTATGATCTTGAAATCTTTAATTTATCTATACAACCATTGCATTCCCTTTTTTTGTTACTAATTTTTTTCGTGTCTTTTCTTGATTACTGTTGATATTTTCTCATTGTATTCATTCTTTTTTTTCCAAAGAACCAACTTTTGATTTTGTTGATCCTCTCTATGGTTTAATTGTTTTCTACCAAACTCATTCATTTCTGCTCTTATTTTTACAATTTTCTTCTTTCTAGATTACTTTGTCTGGTTTCTTGAGTTGAACACAACCCATTTTTATTCAATCTTCCTTAATTTTATAATTAATTGTGATTAAGATTATACAATTACCTTTAACTATTACTTTAGCAAGATAACACTAGATTTTGTAATATAGTATTTTTATTATGATATAATTTTTGTTTTATTTTTAAATAATTTGATAGAGAAGTAGTAAAACAAAAGTTTACTTTACTACTGCAAAAGTAGTAAAACAATACCCATTTGTCACAAACTAATTCTACAAATGTTGCAATTTTATCCTTTTAAACTTTCTCATGTTCTATCTTACACACACACACACACACACATAAACACACACAGCTGTGTATGCCCATATGTATGTCCTAAATTGCTTTGCTGAAAGAAAGTTCCTAACATAAACCCTCTTTATGCCTTATAATTTAGTGTGTATTTTCTAAAAACAAGGTCAATCGTTTATATAATTAAAGTACAATGATCAAATATCAGAAAATCGTCCCTGAAACAGTATTATAATCGACAGATCTTATTTATATTTCACCAATTGTCCCACTAATATATTTTTTAGCAAAAGGCTTCTATCCAGAATCATGCATTGCATTTAGTTTTCATGTTTTTTCATGTTTCGTTAGTCAACTATAACTAGGAACACTCCCTTGGCATTGCTTTATCTTTCATGATCCTGACAATTTTGAAGAGTACAAACCATTATTTTGTAGAATGTCTATCAAATCTGAGTTTGTTTGATGTTTCCTCGTGGTCATATTTAGGTAGGTTATGTAATTTTGGCAGAGATATCACAGAAATTATGTTGTGTTCTATTTCTATTATATCAGAAGATACATGATGTATATTTGTCTTAACTGGTGATGTTAATTTTGATCACTTGGTTATGGTGATGTCTTCCAAGTTTCTCCACTGTGAAGTACTACTTTCCTCTTTGATATTCATATGTGTCTTATAGAGGAATATTTTGAAAATATGTAAATATGATATTTCTGATTCAACTTTAACCAACTAATTTTAGCATCAATTGATAATTTTTGCCAAGTGGTGATTTTCTGTATTATTTCTACTACATTTATTAGTTAATTTTCTTGTGAACAACTAAAAGATTTCATTCATTCTTCATTTATTTAGTATTTATTTATATTTTTGTGAACTTGTAGATTCTTAGCAGGGCCTAGTGAGGAGAATTGGGCAGCTGAGGTGCAAAATTTATGGAGGCCCTCACTCTCAGTGTCATTCAAGTGCCTTCTTAGGAGTGATGTGCCTACAGCCCCCTTTTTTTTTCTGTTTCCGCTTCTATTTCCAGCCATTCCAATCTAGCAGTTTTATAGTTGTCTCCACCTAGATCTGCAGGTCCTTGTTCCAGAACCAGGTCTCATAGGGTCAATTTGGAATTTCTGCCCAGGGGTAACACTGACTATGTGGCAGATCCTTTCACTGAACAAATGGATAACTTGGCTTATTTTTAAGTATGGGACTGTGTTCTCCTACCTCCTTATGTCATATCTTGCAGGGGGATGATCTTAGCTAACATTTTGCAGCTTCCTTGCATGAGACAAGGTGAAGTATTCTGTCTCCCATTCCCAGTTTTTTATTTTAGGCATTCAGTCAGTCCTGTTCAATGTCAAATACTTTAGCCACCTTACCCATAGAGGACCTAATTCCATAGCCTTCATTGGCTGTTACTAGACTGGGAGCCCAGTAACACTCAACCTTGTTTAAATTTGAATTTTCTCTTCTGTATTTAATCCATGGAGATGTTTGTGTGCTATCTAAGACAAGCTATGTTTTTGTTTATCTTTTCTATATTTCACCCATCAACATTGTTGTCTGTAATAGAGGAGTTAAAGTATGTGCCTTCTCAAAGTATGTGTCATTTATCTTATTTTTTATTCAGAGATGTTTAACCTATGAGTATACAGACACATTATAAATGATTGATCTATCATGTTAATTATAATTTTAAAGCCTCCTAAAGAAATTTATATGCTTTCTCTTTATTTTATTTAGGTATTTAAAATCCAGCTAATTATATATTACAGTGCTAAATAAGACTTTACATTTTAAATAAGAGAAGCTGGAGAACCAAGTGCAAACAATGTAGAAGAGCTCCATAAGAAAGCCTGATTAGATGATTAGGCAGGTCCAAGACAGCCGAATAGGAACAGCTCCAGTCTACAGATCCCAGTGTGAGCGATGCAGAAGATGGGTGATTTATGCATTTCCAACTGAGGTACCGGGTTCATCTCACTGGGGTTTTGTCAGACAGTGGGTGCGGGACAGTGGGTGCAGCCCACTGAGCGTGAGTCGAAGCAGGGTGAGGCATTGCCTCACCTGGGAAGTGCAAAGGGTCAGGGAATTCCCTTTCCTAGAGAAGGGAAGCTGTGACAGATGGCACCTGAAAAATCGGGTCACTCCCACCCTAATATTACACTTTTCCAACAGTCTTAGCAAACTGCACACCAGGAGTTTATATCATATGCCTGGCTTGGAGGGGCCTACACCCACAGAGCCTTGCCCATTGCTGGCACAGCAGACTGAGATCAAACTGCAAGGCAGCAGCGAGGCTGGGGGAGAGGCGCTGACCATTGCTGAGGCTTGAGTAGATAAACAAAGCCGCTAGGAAGCGCAAACTGGGTGGAGCCCACTGCAGCTCAAGGAGGCCTACCTGACTCTGTAGACTCCACTTCTGGGGGCAGGGCATAGCTGAACAAATGCAGTAGAAACCTCTGCAGACTTAATTGTCCCTGTCTGACAGCTTTGAAGAGAGTAGTGGTTCTCCCAGCATGGAATTTGAGATCTGAGAACAGACAGACTGCCTCCTCAAGTGGGTCACTGACCCCCGAGTAGCCTAACTGGGAGGCACCCCCCAGTAGGGGCAGACTGACACCTCACACGGCCAGGTACCCCTCTGAGATGAAGCTTCCAGAGGAACGATCAGGCAACATTTGCTGTTCAGCAATATTCACTCTTCTACAGCCTCCGCTGCTGATACCCAGGCAAACAGGGTCTAGAGTGGAACTCCAGCAAACTCCAACGGACCTGCAGCTGAGAGTCCTGACTGTTAGAAGGAAAACTAACAAACAGAAAGGACATCCACACCGAAATCCCATCTGTACATCACCATCATCAAAGACCAAAGGTAGACAAAACCGCAAAGATGGGGAAAAAACAGAGCAGAAAAGCTGAAAATTCTAAAAATCAGAGCGCCTCTCCCCCTCCAAAGCAATGCAGCTTCTCGCCAGCAATGCAACAAAGCTGGATGGAGAATGACTTTGATGAGCTGAGAGAAGAAGGCTTCAGACAATCAAACTTCTCTGAGCTAAAAGAGGAAGTTCGAACCCATCACAAAGAAGCTAAAAACCTTGAAAAAAGATTAGATGAATGGCTAGAATAACCAGTGTAGAGAAGTCCTTAAATGACCTGATGGAGCTGAAGACCATGGCACAAGAACTATGTGATGAATGCACAAGCTTCAGTAGCCAATTCGATCAACTGGAAGAAAGGGTATCAGTGATTGAAGATCAAATGAATGAAAGGAAGTGAGAAGAGAAGTTTAGAGAAAAAAGAGCAAAAAGAAACAAACAAAGCCTCCAAGAAATATGGGACTATGTGAAAAGACCAAATTGACATCTGATTGGTGTAACTGAAAGTGATGGGGATAATGGAACCAAGTTGGAAAACACTCTGCAGGATATTATCCAGAACTTCTCCAACCCAGCAAGGCAGGCCAACATTCAAATTCAGGAAACACAGAGAATGCCACAAAGATACTCCTCGAGAAGAGCAACTCCAAGAAACATAATTGTCAGATTCACCAGTTGAAATGAAGGAAAAAATGTTAAGGGCAGCCAGAGAGAAAGGTGGCATTATCCACAAAGCGAAGCCCAACAGACTAACAGCGAATCTCTCGGCAGAAACTCTACAAGCCAGAAGAGAGTGGGGACCAATATTCAACATTCTTAAAATAATTTTTAACCCAGAATTTCATATCCAGCTAAGCTAAGCTTCATAAGTGAAGGAGAAATAAAATCCTTTACAGACAAGCAAATGATGAGAGATTTTGTCACCACCAGGCCTGCCTTACAAGAGCTCCTGAAGGAAGCATTAAAAGTGGAAAGGAACAACTGGTACCAGTCACTGAAAAAACATGCCAAATTGTAAAGACCATCAATGCTAGGAAGAAACTGCATCAACTGATGAGCAAAATAGCCAGCTAACATCATAATGACAGGATCAAATTCACACATAAAAATATTAACCTTAAATGTAAATGGGCTAAATGCTGTAATTGAAATACAGACACTGGCAAACTGGATAAAGAGTCAAGACCCATCAATGTGCTGTGTTCAGGAGACCCATCTCGCCTGCAGAGACACACATAGGCTCAAAATAAAGGGATGGAGGAAGATCTACCAAGCAAATGGAAAACAAAAAAAAGGGAAGGAGTTGCAATCCTAGTCCCTGATAAAACGGACTTTAAACCAACAAAGATCAAAAGAGACAAAGAAGGCCATTACATAATGGTAAAGAGATCAATTCAACAAGAAGAGCTAACTATCCTAAGTATATATGCACCCAATACAGGAGCACCCAAATTCATAAAGCAAGTCCTTAGAGACCTACAAAGAGACTTAGACTCCCACACAATAATAGTGAGAGACTTTAACACCCCACTGTCAACATTAGACAGATCAACAAGACAGAAAGTTTAAAAGGATATCTAGGAATTAAACTCAGCTCTGGACCAAGCAGACCTAATAGACATCTACAGAACTGTCCACCCAAAATCAACAGAATATACATTCTTCTCTGCACCATATAGCACTTATTCCAAAATTGACCACATAGGTGGAAGTAAAGCACTCCTTAGCAAATGTAAAAGAACAGAAATTATAACAAACTGTCTCTCAGACCACAGTGCAATCAAGCTAGAACTCAGGACTAAGAAACTCACTCAAAACCACTCAACTACATGGAAACTGAACAACCTGCTCCTGAATGACTACTGGGTACATAATGAAATGAAGGCAGAAGTGAAGATGTTCTTTGAAACCAATGTGAACAAAGACACAACATACCAGAATCTCTGGGACACATTGAAAGCAGTGTGTAGAGGGAAATTTATAGCACTAAATGCCCACAAGAGAAAGCAGGAAAGATCTAAAATTGACACCCTAACATCACAATTAAAAGAACGAGAGAAGCAAGAGCAAACACATTCAAAAGCTAGCAGAAGGCAAGAAACAACAATCAGAGCAGAACTGAAGGAGACAGAGACACAAAAAACCCTTCAAAAAATAAATGAATCCAGGAGCTGGTTTTTTTGAAAAGATCAACAAAATTGAGAGACCACTAGCAAGACTAATAAAGAAGAAAAGAGAGAAGAATCTAATAGACACAATAAAAAATGATAAAGGGGATATCACCACCGATCCCACAGAAATACAAACTACCATCAGAGAATACTATAAACACGTCTATGCAAATAAACTAGAAAACCTAGAAGAAATGGATAAATTCCTGGACACATACACTCTCCCAAGACTAAACCAGGAAGAAGTTGAATCCCTGAATAGACCAATAGCAGGTTCTGAAACTGAGGCAATAATTAATAGCCTACCAACCAAGAAAAGTCCAGGACTAGACGGAATCACAGCTGAATTCTGCCAGAGGTACAAGAAGGACCTGGTACAATTCCTTCTGAAACTATTCCAATCAATAGAAAAAGAGGGAATCCTCCCTAACTCAATTTGTAAGACCAGCATCATCCTGATACCAAAGCCCGACAGAGACACAACAAAAAAAGAGAATTTTAGACCAATATCCCTGATGAACATTGATGCAAAAATCCTCAACGAAATACTGGGAAACTGAATCCAGCAGCACATCAGAAAGCTTATCCACCATGATCAAGTGGGCTTCATCCCTGGGATGCAAGGCTGGTTCAACATATGCAAATCAATAAATATAATCCAGCATATAAACAGAACCAAAGACAAAAACCACATGATTATCTCAATAGATGCAGAAAAGGCCTTTGACAAAATTCAACAGCCCTTCATGCTAAAAACTCTCAATAAATTAGGTATTGATGGGACGTACCTCAAAATAACAAGAGCTATTTATGACAAACCCACAGCGTATATCATACTGAATGGGCAAAAACTGGAAGCATTCCCTTTGAAAACTGACACAAGACAGGGATGCCCTCTCTCACCACTCCTATTCAACATAGTGTTGGAAATTCTGGCCAGGGCAATCAGGCAGGAGAGAGAAATAAAGAGTATTCAATTAGGAAAAGAGGAAGTCAAATTGTCCCTGTTTGCAGATGACATGATTGTATATTTAGAAAACCCCATCGTCTCAGCCCAAAATCTCCTTAAGCTGATAAGGAACTTCAGCAAAGTCTCAGGATACAAAATCACAATGTGCAAAAATCACAAGCATTCCTAAACACCAATAACAGACAAACAGAGAGCCAAATCACAAGTGAACTCCCATTCACAATTGCTTCAAAGAGAATAAAATACCTAGGAATCCAACTTACAAGGGATGTAAAGGACCTCTTCAAGGAGAACTACAAACCACTGCTCAATGAAATAAAAGAGAACACAAACAAATGGAAGAACAGTCCATGCTCACGGATATGAAGAATCAATATCGTGAAAATGGCCATACTGCCCAAGGTAATTTATAGATTCAATGCCATCCCCATTAAGCTACCAATGACTTTTTCAAAGAATTGGAAAAAACTACTTTAAAGTTCATATGGAACCATAAAAGACCCTACATTGCCAAGACAATCCTAAGCCAAAAGAAGCTGGAGGCATCACGCTACCTGACTTCAAACTATACTACAAGGCTACAGTAACCAAAACAGCATGGTACTGGTACCAAAACAGAGATATAGACCAATGGTACAGAACAGAGCCCTCAGAAATAATACCACACATCTTCAACCATCTGGTCTTTGACAAACCTGACAAAAACAAGAAACGGGGAAAGGATTCGCTATTTAATAAATGGTGCTGGGAAAACTGGCCAACCATATGTAGAAAGCTGAAACTGGATCCCTTCCTTACACCTTATACAAAAATTAATTCAAGATGGATTAAAGACTTAAATGTTAGACCTAAAACCATAAAAACTCTAGAAGAAAACCTAGGCAATATCATTCAGGACAGGCATGGGCAAGGACTTCATGTCTAAAACACCAAAAGCAATGGCAACAAAAGCCAAAATTGACAGATGGGATCTAATTAAACTAAAGAACTTCTGCACAGCAAAAGAAACTACCGTCAGAGTGAACAGGCAACCTACAGAATGGGAGAAAATGTTTGCAATCTACTCATCTGACAAAGGGCTAATATCCAGAATCTATAAAGAACTCAAAAAAATTTACGAGGAAGAAAAAAACAAACAACCCCATCAAAACGTGGGCGAAGGATATGAACAGACACTTCTCAAAAGAAGACATTTATACAGCCAAGAGACACATGAAAAAATGCTCATCACTGGCCATCAGAGAAATGCAAATCAAAACCACAATGAGATATCATCTCATACCAGTTAGAATGGTGATCATTAAAAAGTCAGGAAACAACAGGTGCTGGAGAGGATGTGGAGAAATAGGAACACTTTTACACTGTTGGTGGGACTGTAAACTAGTTCAACCATTGTGTAAGACAGTGTGGTAATTCCTCAAGGATCTAGAACTAGATATACCATTTGACCCAGCCATCCCATTACTGGGTTTATACCTAAAGGATTATAAATCATGCTGCTATAAAGACACATGCACACATATGTTTATTGCAGCACTATTCACAATACCAAAGACTTGGAACCAACCCAAATGTCCATTAATGATAGACCGGATTAAGAAAATGTGGCACATATGCACCAAGGAATACTATGCAGCCATAAAAAGGAATGAGCTCATGTCCTTTGTAGGGACATGGATGCAGCTGGAAACCATCATTCTCAGCAAACTATTGCAAGGACAAAAAACGAAACACCACATTTCTCACTCATAGGTGGGAATTGAACAACGAGAACACTTAGACACAGGAAGGGGAACATCACACACTGGGCCTGTCATGGGGCGGGGGGAGGGGGGAGGGATAGCATTAGGAAATATACCTAAGGTAAATGACCAGTTAATGGGTGCAGCGCACCAACATGGCACACGTATACATATGTAACAAACCTGCACATTGTGCACATGTACCCTGGAACTTAAAGTATAAAGAAAAGAAGAAGAAGAGGAAAGAAAGTTTGATTAGCATTGTAAAGTGAAAAAGAAGAAAAGAGTTAAGTGAAATAGTTCTGCTAGATATTACAGATTGAGCTTTGAGCTTCTATAATAAATACCTAAGAAAGAGAAAGAGGTTATTTTTGTTCTTATGTATGCATGCAAATTTTGTTTTCATTAGCAATTATGATAACAGACCTCTTTCAGAGGGGAGGCTAATTGTCTATTTATCTAGGCTCTAGCCAACTTTACTATAAAATTAATTATGTGGCACGGACAGTATGTTTATTAATCAACTAATAAGCTCATTTTAAGAAAGAACTGGAAGTTGGCATTTTAGATCTTCAAATTTTTTTGTTGTGGGCTCAATATTGAAATTAAAGGCATGTTGAATGTTTTAAATTCCTAAGCTCTCATTTTTTCCAAGGCCTGATTCATGTATCACATAGCTAACATAGTTTTGTAGTGGGAATGTGCAGCTTTAGCTACCTAAGACATGTGACTAATTACTCTGGACAGCAATTACATGGACAGATAATCTCCCTTTAATTAAATATCAGACTTAATATCTATAACATTAATGTCACTTCAGAAGATGTAGGGAAATAATGAAAATGCAAGTATTTTAGAATCATAGATTAGAAGAGTGTAAATATGAAGCTCAATCTTTTATTTTAGGACTTATTATATATTCTCACATCCCTTGCTTTTATCTCAAAGAATTTCACTTCAGTAGTTATAGAATGGCAAGACTTTGAGAGATACGAAATCAACACACCGAATGCCTAAAAATGATAAATATAGATATTGTAAAACTGGAGTCAATGTCTTGCCATCTAACAAAAGCCCTACAAATACTACAATGCATATGATAGATACATTTTATTTTCGAATCTGTTCTGCATTTGATAGCAAACGATTCTGGCTAAAGTAAGATTCCTTTTGTTCAAAAATCTAGCCATGCAAGGAGCAGTCACTGTCTTCCACTTAACATGATTACTTTCTGTCTTCCCATTCTCTTTTGCCACTCTCTCTGTAGGCCCTTACCATCTGATGCCAGGATTGTGATAACCTCCAAGCTAGTCTCACTACTTTTCCTTTTTACAAAAGTGGTTCTACTATGGTTTGAGTGTTTGTGTCCTCCCAAAATTCATGTTGAAACTTTATCCTCAATGCAATATTATTAAGAGGTGGGGCCTTTGGGAAGTGATAAAGTCACAAGGGCTCCACCTTTGTGAATGAGATTAGTGCCCTTATAAAAGGACTTGGAACAAGTTCATCCTTTTTCATCTTTTCCATCATGTGATGACACAGCAAGAAGGCACCATATTTGAAGCAGACAGCAAGCCCTCACCAGATGTGTAATCTTTTGCTGCCTTAATCTCAGAATTACCTGCTTCCAGAATTATGAGCGAAAAATTTATGTTGTTTATAAATTACACAGTCTAAGGTAATTTGGTAGAGAAACTTGAGCTGGCTAAGACAGGTTCCCATTTACTGTACGATTACCATGGGTCAGGCACTGGGTAGAGCATTTTACATATTTTGTCTTGTTTTATCCTCACAGCAGCCCTGTGAAGCAAGCACAGGTTGAGTAAACTTTATCTGAAATGCCTGAGACCAGAAGCATTTCAAGTTTCAGATTTTTTTTCCTGATTTTGTAATACATGTATTATACCTACCCACTGAGGGTTGAGCATTTCAAATAAAAAAATCTGAAATCTGAAATGCTCCAATGAGCATTTCCTTTCAGTATCATGTTGACACTCAAAACATTTCAGATTTAGGAACATTTTGGATGTCAGATTTGGAATGTTCAATCTGTACATTCTATTATCATCTTTATTCTAAAGCTGAAATAATTGAGGGCAAAGAATGAGAGCATATCTTGACTAACATCACACAGCTAATCAATGACAGGGCCTGGCACTGGCTTCAGACTCAGGTCTCTGTGTCCTGTGCCTATTCCTCTGTTCTTGGGCTATAGAAATAGCATCTTAACTCACCCAATTTCTGCCATTTAATTCGTCCTTGTTTTCTAATGCCTGAGAATCTTCCCAAAATACAGCTCTCATTATCTCAATTCTGCCTTCTCATGACATTTGACTAACTCCCCACTGTCAATAGGCTAGAAACTCAGAATACTTGTAATCTGGGCCCATCATGGTCCCTGGGCCAGGCCTTAAGCTTGTCTACCTCTGCATGTTTGTTCGTGCCACTCGCCCACACCTGGCTATATTATCTTGCTTAGTTTTTGTTACCTAATCTACAAACTGCGAAAAATGACATTGCTCTGGTAAGACACAGTCAAAACTAATTTAAAGTACCTAGTGCAACGCCTGGCACACAGCAGCCTCTAAGTAAAAGAAGATTCTATGCATTCAAGTTGTAGTTATCCCTCAATGATGCACTTAATCACTTCTTCTTCCATGGAGCCATTCATAAACATCCCAATCAGAAATGGTATCTCCTTCCACAGGACTACTTCTTCTCCTTCCTCTTCTTCCTCCTCTGTCCTTGTTCTAGTCCTCCTCTTTCTCCCCTTTCCACCTGCTTCTTTTTCATTGCTCACATGGCACTTACTGCACTGGGCTTTGTATTTTAGTGATTCATATCTAGGGCCCCTTCCCCACAGATTAGAAACACAAATTCATAATGAGCAAGGATCCCGTTTTATTCATCTTTGTAACTTCCTTGAAGACTAGTGTTTTAGAATCAGAAAAATTGATATTTGAGTTTCAACTCTGCACCATACAAGTTAGATGAACTTGGGGAAGTTATTCTGTACATCAGTTTCTCAATCTTGATGACAGAGGTGATAACAGTACTTACCTCTTAAGGCTTCTGTGAGTTTTTTTTCTTAAAATGAAGCACTCCACACAGAACTGGACACAATATTTTCATGAATATACTGTAAAATTCCTGTACTGATCTGATATCCACAACAACGCACCTAAGTTTTTAGGTTGATCCATTACTGGGTTTAATGGCTAAGAGCACTGGCTCTGGAATTAAACTACTTAGATTCAGTCTCAGCATTGCCTCCTACTGTCTGTGCTTGAGAAAATTAGTTTCTCTGAGCCTCAATTTCCTCTTCTGTTAAATAGGTAGGATAATAATGCTTTATTTCCCACTTGACTGTTTTAAGGTTTGACACTACTGCCAGCAAAGCATCTACAATAATATTCCAGCACATTGTAGATGCTTGATCCTGTCATATCATTGATGATCAGTAAAAATCAGTATATGTGTGCATATGCATGTCTGTGTGTGTGTGTGTGTGTGTGTGTATTGGTAGTGGGAGTGGGTTTGCAGTGTCTGCTATACTCTCTTGTCTTTTTCAGGGTAATCGTTGGCCCTGAGCATGTCAATACAGAGTACTTAATAATGTGGGGGGAGGTAATGACATAAAACTATTTTTTGCCATTATGCTTCTTTGAGAAGCATGGCTTTCCCTGTTTTCCCACTTCCCAAGGAGAAAACTAATGCACACACCAGCTGTCTGATCCCCAGTACTATCATAGTCAGAACTCCAAACCAAAGCCATGTGTGGTTTTAGCCTCGTTAGCATATATGGCTTTGATATCAGAGGACTAGAGAGTTTCACTATTTGCATTCACTGTTCATAGGAAGAATCAAGCTATAATCGACATACCATGTGTTTTAGTTGTAAAGAGAAAAACATGCCAGGAAACTATTAATTTATCCCAGTCAAAATGACCTCTTGTTTCAAAACAGGGGCTCACTAATACTTCTTGGAAAATTATAGTTCTGTTGCTAGAGTGCCCCTTCATCTGAAAGCAAAATTGCCCATTCATATGATTGAGCAAGGATGAATAAAACATGCTGGTAGTGAAATTCACTAGGTATGAGGTCCTATTTAATCTCATTCCACTGTGTCAGCACATTCTGTGGAGATAAGTTTCCCAGACTGCCACAGGGTTTTGCTATTAAATACTTAAAATAGCAGAGATTTGGTAGCTTGTTGCTTCCTATCATGTTGAAGCAGGCTTGTATCCAAGTATAGTGTGTAAAAGTAGACGTGCCCCTGCTTATCAAGAATATGTGTGAGGTTGAAACATTGAAAATAATGCCTCTCTACTTATAAGCCTCTGTAGTTTTGGTACAAATCTAAGGATCTCAGGTTTAGGTCAGCTTCCCAGCATATCAGCTACTTCCTGAAAGGCATTCTTTGTGCAAAGTAGAATCATTATTTGCAAATCTCTCAGGTAGTACTTTGTCCAGTAAGACAACAAATTACTGCTCCAATAGTCCTCATTTGATGATGTAAAAATTAACAAGGCAGAAGAACTTACTACCCTCTCATAGCAACAAGATAATTGTCATCATCGTTCTATTTGCTATTATTTACTGAATGCTGATTTTTCTTGACAGGCACTTTTCAACATGCAACTCTGGGAGATGGGTAATATGAGTTCGACTTTCGTTACCAACTACATGACCTTGGATAAGTTATTTTACCTCTCACTTCTTCTACCTACTCATGGGTAAAATGGTGTTTGTGATAACTTTTTGTCCCCACAGTTACAAACATACACAGGGATATACACAGATGTCAGAGAATTAAACCAATTATTTGCCACTGTGCTTGTGAGCAAACTTGATCTATTACTGAGAGCCTTTTGACAGTGTTAGGCACTGCAAAATGAGGGCTGAAATTGCCAACTGCATGCAGATTCCTACAATGGATTCTCAGTGTAGAGGAAAGATCATGGCTGAGACCTTGACATGCATGGGTTTTAGTTTAACTGCTTAGCCTCCAGAAGACTTGAAACAAGGGATGACTCTGGAGACACACTAGCTGGGTTTGAATCCAAGTTCTGCCATTTGCTAAATCTGTGGCTTTAAATATACTATTTAAAATTGTTGTGTCTCATTCATATCTTATTGTCTTTATCTATGAAATGTAGTATCTGTCTCATAGTGTTCTTTTGAGGATAGAGGAGAATACGGGTAAAGCACTTAGAACAATGCTTGTCCTGTAGCATGTGCTTAATAAGTTTCCATTGGCCAGGTGCAGCAGCTCATGCCTGTAATCTCAGCACTTTGGGAGGGCAAGGTGGGAAGAACGCTTGAGGCCAGAAGTTTGAGTCCAGCCTAGGCAACATAGAAAGACATGGTCTCTACAAAAAAATTAAAAATTAGCCAGGTGTGGTGACATGCTCCTGTAGTTCTAGCTACTCAGGAGGCTGAGACAAGAGGATCACTTGAGTTCACAAGTTCAAGGTTACAGGGAGCTATGATCCTGCCACTGCATTCTATCATGGGCAACAGAGCCAGCATGTCTTCTAAAACAAAACAAAGAATAAATTTCCATTGTCACTGTTGTGATTTTCTGTACAATGTGGATAAAAGTACTTAAGCTGTTTGCCTTATTAGGTTGTTACAAGGGCATTGCATGGAGAATATCATGACAGCTTCAAATAGACAGTATTTAAAATTCAGTTTCCAAGCTAGAAGATACTCTAAGTGCTCAATTACTTTTACTTCTCTTCCCTGCTCAAGTAGGCCAATCCCACAAATGGAATATAGCTACAAATATTGCATCCATGTAAAATCCTTATAGTAGGCAGACATCCGTCAATGTCTGTCCTGCAGGTCATCCCTCATGGTAGCCATGTATTGTTGTAGATGCCATCTAGCCCCACCTCAGGTTTCCTGAGATGACCACACCCTTTCTGATTTAGTAGGGTTGAAGCCTACCCCTTTATTTCTCCCCTTATTCCCAAGACACAGCTCTTAAAATATTTTTAAAAGTCCTAATCTATTTTGTATTCAATGACCATATAAGAAAGATGCCTCGGTTGGGTGCAGTGGCTCATGCCTGTAAACCCAGCACTTTGGGAGGCTGAGGCAGAAGGATTGCTTGAGCCCAGGAGTTTGAGACCAGCCTGGGCAACACAGAGAGACACCGTCTCTAAAATAAAAAAGAAAAAGAAAAAAGAAAAATGCCCCTAGTATTTGGTTCAACCAATTATAAAGTATATTAAAGTCAATTATGGCTCATTAAAATAGATATTATCAAGAATCCATTAAATTTGACAATATTTGTGAAGGGCCTTAAACATGTACATATGTTTCAAACAGTAATTTTACTAGGAATTTATGATGAGGAAACAGTTGATCAAAATATAGTCACATGAATTCATAGTAGAATTACTTAGAATTGTTTTTTGTAATAGCAAGAAATGAAATCAGAAAAATGTCCAGTAATAAAGGACTGGTTAAATAAATTATGGTACAATTGAATGACATGCCACCATGAAAATGTTTTTAACAAAATTGAATGACTTGAAAATATGCTCATAATAAGAGGTTAAATGTTAAAAACCAGAGTAAAAAAACCATGAATAAAACCTGTCCATTTAAAAATATATATGTATCCCTCAGGGATGACAATTTGGAGAAGATATCAAATGCAATAGATATCTCTAGGTTAAGAAATTATAGATCATTTTTATTCTTTTTTGTTGTTGTTGTTGAGACGGAGTCTCGCTCTGTCGCCCAGGCTGGAGTGCAGTGGCCGGATCTCAGCTCACTGCAAGCTCCGCCTCCCGGGTTTACGCCATTCTCCTGCCTCGGCCTCCCAAGTAGCTGGGACTACAGGCACCCACCACCTCGCCCGGCTAGTTTTTTGTATTTTTTCAGTAGAGACAGGGGTTTCACTGTGTTAGCCAGGATGGTCTCGATCTCCTGACCTCGTGATCCGCCCGTCTTGGCCTCCCAAAGTGCTGGGATTATAGGCTTGAGCCACCGCGCCTGGCCCCTTTTTATTCTTATTGGATTTTTCATTATACTTTATCTTCCTCAAGTTTGTTCTAATGGTCATGCATGGAAACAGGATTTGGAGGCAGTAGTGCACAGGCTCCAGAGTCAGAAGACCCAGGCTCTAATTCTAGTACTGCCATTTTCTAGCTATGTAACTTTGAACAGGATGCTGAATTTCTTTGTATCTCCGTTTCTTTCTATGTTAAATAGAAATTATAATATTTACCACAGAAAGTTGCGGAGATTAGTCAATGTATGCAAAACACTGAGCCCAGCACTAGCTGATAGTATAGACTCAAAAGTATGCAATTATTATTATAATCAGAAAGAAAAAGTTACTTTAAATATACCTCTGGACTTCAATACCTACAGTTGGCCATAGGCACTAGGCGTGTTGTTTACCTGGAAGTTTGTTGGTTAAGAAAACGTGAGCAGAGCAAAGAACATGCTTAAATTAAGGTCTCATTTAAAACACATCACTTAAGAGTTATCTTGGATGAAAATGAAATTACACTCTGATTCTCCTATGGGAAGGAAAACCAGCTTCTTTCAGTTTGAGCACAGAGCACGGAAAACCAGATCCAAGTTCCCTGGGATGTTCATTGAGAATGTGCACTTTATGAACACATGGCAGGTTTTCACCATATCCTCCATTCAGATATTTTATGAGATGGTGATGGTGTGAATTGTCTCTGCACTGTGCCAGATAGGCTCCACACCTCTCCTCAGTGATCCTTTTCAGATAAGCCATGCCAGGCTTCACTATGCATGTCTAATAGCTTCCTTATACAAATTCAGGGTACCAAAAGACACCAGACAGGTGACAGCACAATCTGGACTATAAGTAGCTCATCAATCACTCTCCAAAATCCTGGGCAGGGACAATTATTTCCTTCTTCTCCAGGAAGTAATCAACTGTGGGTAAGATAATCCGGAGTCCTTTGGAGACGCCAACTTCAAAACCCAGTGTCAGGTCAGAAAGAAGAAGATGGATTGAATTTACACACAGGAGGAAATGTACACAGTTCACCAAAGCATTGTAGATAGAGAAAGCAGTATCCAACATAGACTAAGGTCATAGTGAAGTAAATGACTGAAGATAACAAGCCAGACCAGATGTAAGGTGAAGAATCAGAGACTGAGGATTCACTCTAAGATTGGAGATAGCTCAATGCACACACACACAAAAAGGCTAGACAGACAAAAAAAAATTACTAAGAAATTGGTGTGGAAATTGTAGGGCACAGTAGAGCACATTTCTGCTTGTTTTATTCAGGAACAAGCTGAGTATCCTCAACAACTTCAAGAAAGCCCCCTGGGAAGAAAACTCCCAAACCCAAATAACTGGCCTAGAAAATGATGCAAAAACACAATGTTCACTAGACTCACTAATAGCTGTGAGTAATCACCAGTATCCATGGTCTTTTCTTCTTGGGTACACAGCTAGATTACATTTTGTAGCTACTCTTACAGCTAGATATGGCCATGTGGCTGAGTGATGGCAACTAGAATGTGGGTGGAAGTGACACATCACTTCCAAGCTGGCCCCCAAAACCTACTACAGGCAACAGCTCCCCCACCCTAGTCCCTGTGGAAGTTCATTAGACTATCAGAGAAAAACTAACTTTTATTCTGTTCAGCGACTGAATCTTTGAGGGTAGTTTATTACAGCAGTTAGTCTACCCTGATTATGCAACAGATCATTTTGTTCCCTTCCTCCATATTAGAGCACCACAATTATATTCCAAAGTTATGTCTCTTAACTATGCTTTGACTATCTTTTCCTTTTAAATTTTTCTTATTGATATAAAACAATACATGCTCAGTGCAAGAAACATGAGAAGCACTGGGCAAAACAAAGAAGACAACAAAAATCATTCATAATTATCATCTACCATTCAGAGATAATTAAGGCTGACATTTTGGTTCATGTCCTGCCAATATATTTTCAGGATTGCTTATATATGTATATACATCAAAACTGGAACCAGTGCGCACATCATGTACATTCAATACATATACTTCCCCATCATAATTTTACAGCTATGGAGGAAATTATTTAATAAAAATAACATTAACCTTTCCATTTATGACAAACAACCAGTTAGGAAATACAATCAAAGAAAACAACCCATCTAAAAAATAGCAACAGAAATGATTCTTACTAAAACAATTCTGGTAAGAATATTTACCAATTTCAACAAGCCAAATAAAATACAGTAGGGCTTCATTTTCAATCAGCCACACTATAAAGTTCAAACTGAAATATAACTTGTCAGAAACCTAAGGAAAATTCTGAAAAAGAAGTGTATTGAGAGTATGCTAGCAATAACACCTATTAAAATATCATAAATCTTGTGTAATTAAAGTTTGATATCTGTATATAAATAGACAAATCAAGGAAACAGAACAGAGAGCCTAGGAATAGGCACACACACACACACACACACAAATATAAATATATATATATATACTATATATATATATAATATGTAATTTAGTTTATTATGAAGGAAGCATTTCAAATCAACAAGGGGAAATAAATTATTCAACTGCCTAACCACTTGAAAAAAAATAAAGTTAAATACTTGCTTCACTTCTTATACCAAAATACATACCGGATGGGTAAAAATGATAAATGTTTGTTTTAAAAATGATATCACTAAGGTAACAAAACAGAGAAAACTGATTTTTTAAATATTCTTAGGAGTGTTTTATAAGCATGATGCATACCCACAGAATCATTAAACAAGAGACAGAGACAATTGACTAAATTAAAATTTAAAATTGTCCATGTATCCAAATACCATTAACAAAGCCAAAACGTAAGTGGCAGACAAAATACTTTCAAACATATATGGCAAATAATAGACATATTCAATATATAGAGAGGTTTTACAAACAAGTAAAATAAATCTAATAACACATAAGATAAATGGTCAAAGAACACCTATGTAAAAAACTGCAAATTACTTCTAAATATATTAAAAGATGATCAATTTATCCATAGAAACAGAGATACAAAATTAAAGTAAAACAAATGATCATTATTTAACTATGACTGAAAAGGATTATAAAAAACTATACTGTGTTAGTTCAGGATGTGAAAAGACTCTCTCATTCATTCTTGGTGGTAATTAAGCCATGACAGACACTCTCTATGAAGGAAAATTTGGCAATATTTATCAACATTATAGATGTACAAACATGTGATCAGTGATTCTAGTAACAGCCATTTATCCTATGACTTTACATGTACGTGAGCAATAATGTGTATATGAAGATAATGCCTTCACAACTACTTGTAATAGCAAAAGATGGTAAACAACTTTGGGACTATTTACATAAATTGTGAGATATCCATATATTTGAATATCATGCAGCCATTAAAAATAATGAGTGAAAGCTATTCATGCTGAAATGGAAAGATCACCAAGAGACATTGTTAAATAATAAAACCAAAGTTAAAAGCGGTGTGTAGAATATGAGATCATGTGTGGGAGAAAAGGCAGAAGGATAAAAATGTACAAATACGCTCTATACAAACAGAACAGTGCTTGAAAGACACACAAAATAATTGCAGTGGTTACTTCTAAGAAGGAAGAGTTGGGGGCTGGGGTGGTGAGAAGGGGCAATTTATTCTTCAGTGTACAACCTTTGATAGCTTTTCCTTTTTACCTCATGTGCACATATTATTAAATTCTAGTGTTCTACACCTCATAGGATGACTATAGTTAGCAACAAGATATTGTATAGTTTCAAATAGCTAGAAAAAGGATATTGAATGTTCCTAACACAAAGAAATGATACATGTTTGAAATGACAAATATGCTAATTACCCTGATTTTATCACTATGCATTAAATACATTGAAACATCTCTAGGTGCCCCATGAATATATACAATTGTTATTTGTCAATTAAAGAAAAGTAGAGAAATTAGGTAATGGATACAGTGTACATTATTTGGGTGATGGACACCCTACAAGCCCTGACTTGACCACTGCGAAACCTATGCATGTAACAAAATTGCATATGTATTTCATACATTTATATCAAAAAAATAATAAATAAAAACAAAAGCAGGATAATCTGGAGAAATGCAAAATATATATAAAGTAAGAAAAAGATCAAATTTTGGAACCCTCTGTGATGTACATTCTTTGAAAGGTTAATGCCTGCCCTCAGAGGGAACATTTAAACCAGCCCTAGCCAGAGGGGAATCACCCATCCCAGTGGTACAAATCTGAGTTCTTGTTAACCTTGCCACCAAGGGCTACAGCATTCTGTGCCTCCAAGTAAACTTGAAGGGCAGTCTAGGCCATGAGGACAGCAAATTTTAGGCAAGACCTAGGGCTGGACTAGGCCTAGAGACAGTGGACTTGGGGGCCATGTGAAATACTGTGACATCAGCTGGGACCAGCCGAGGGAGTGCTTGCATCATCCCTTCCCTAACCTCAGTCTGCACAGCTTGTGTCTCCAAAAGACACTCCTTCATTCTGCTTGAGGAAAGTGAGAGTAAGGAGGTGTTTGTCTGGCATCTAGGATACCAGTCTAACCACAACAGATAGGGCACCAGTCAGAATTGTAAGGCCCCATTCCAGGCTCTAGCTCTCAGACAACATTTCTAGACATATCCTGGTCAAGAAGGGAACCCACTGCCTTGAAGGAAAGGATCCAGTCCTGGCAGCATTCTTCATCTGCTAACTGAAGAGTCCTTGGGCCCTGAATAACCAGCAGCGATACCCAAGTACTACATCGAGGGCCTTGGTGAGCCTCTAAGACTTGCTGGCTTCAGATGAGACTCAGCACATTACCAGCTGTGGTGACTATGGGGCAAAACTCCTTCTGCTTGAGAAAAGCAGAGAGAAAAGTAAAGTGGACTGTCCTGCACTTTGAGTACTAGTACAACCACAGGGGAATAGAGCACCAAGAGGGCTCTTGGAGTCTGTAATTCCAGGACTTGACTCTTGGATGGCATTTCTGGACCTTCCCTGGGACATAGGGGAGCCCACAGCCCTGAAGAATAAGTCCCAAGCCAGGCAGCATTCACAACAAGCTTAAGAGATCTTGGGCCTTAAGGGAACATCAAGAATGGTCTGGCAGTACTCCTCATGGCCTGAAGTGGGGGTGCCTATGGAGTGAGAACTCCTCTGCTTTTGGAAAGGGGAGAGAAGAATGGGAAGGACTACCAGACTGTTATCTTGTGGTTTGAGTGCCAGCTCAGCTGAAATACAGTAGAACACCAGGTATACTTCTAAGGTTTTTGAATCTAGCCCCTGACTCTTGGACAGCACTTCTGAACCCAGCTGGGGCCTGGGGAACTTCTCTGTCCTGAAGGAAAGGACACAGGCCTGATTGGCTTTAACATCTACTGATTGTAGAGCTCCAGGGTCATGAGAAAACACAGGCAGTGGACAGGGAGTGGTTATAGCAGGTCTTGGGTGAGACCCAGAACTCTACTGGCTTCAGACCTGACTCGGTGCAGTTACAGTGGTGGTGACCACAGGTACTTATGTCACTCCACCCCAGCTCCACGTGGCTTTGAACACAAAGAAAAACTATGTGTGGGAGAAAGTAAGGGAAGAGAATTCTGCTGGCTAATCCAGAGAATTCTCCTGTATCTTGTCCAAGACCACAAAGGTGGTACCTCTACGAGTCTGCAAAAACCACGGCATTATAGGGCTTGGGGTGCCCCCAAAAGCAGATATAGCTTAGAGTACAATACCCAAGTTCTTTTAAATATTTGGAAAGCCTTCCCAAGAAGGACAGCTACAAATAAACCCAGACAGTGAAGACTACAATAAATACCTAACTCTTCACTGCCTAGACACCAAAGAACATCTACTAGCTTCAACACCATCCAGGAAAACATGTCCTCACCAAATAAACGAAATAAGGCACCAGGGACCAATCCTGAAGAAACAGAGATATGTGACCTTTCAGACAGATAATTCAAAATGGCTCTGTTTGTTGAGAAAACTCAAAGAAATGTAAGAGACACAGAGAAGGAATTCAAAATTCTATCAGATAAATTTAACAAAGAAATTGAAATACTTCAAAAGAATCAAGGAGAAATTCTGAAGATAAAAAATACAACTGGCACACTCAAAATGCATGAGAGTCCTTTAATAGCAGAAGTGATCAAGCAGAAGAAAGAATTAGCAACCTTCAAGACAGGCTATTTGAAAATACAGTCAATGGAGGAAAAAAAAAAAAAAGAAGAATAAAAAACAATGAAGCAAGCCTACAGGATCTAGAAAATAGCCTCAAATGGAAAATCCAAGGTTACTGGTTTTAAAGAGGAAGTAGAAAATGAGATATGGAGAAAAAGTTTATTCAACAGGATAATAAGAGAGATGTTCCCAAACTTAGAGAAAGATATCAATATCCAAGTACAAGAAAGTTATAGAGCACCAACCAGATTTAATCAAAAGAAGATTACATCAAAAGATTTAATAAGCAAACTCTCAAAAGTCAAGATTAAAGAAGGGATCCCAAAAGCAGCAACAGAAAATAAACACATAACACACAGTGGAGCTCCAGTATATCTGGCAGCAGACTTTTCAGTGGAAACTTTATAGGTCAGGAGAGAGTGGCATGACATAATTAAATTGCTGAAGGAAAAAAAAAGTTTTACCCCAGAATAGTATGTCTGGTGAAAATGTCCTTCAAACATAAAGGAGAAATAGTCTTTCCTAGACAAAGAATAGCTGAGGGATTTCATCAACACCAGACCTGTCCTACAAGGAATGATTAATGAAATACTTCAATCAGAAAGAAAAGGACATTAATGAACAATAGGAAATCACTTGAAGGTACAAAACTCACTGGTAATAGTAAATACACAGAAAAACACAGAATATTATAACGATGTAACTGGGCATGTAAACTACTCTTATACTAAGCAAAGAGACTAAACAATAAACCAATCAAGAATAGTAACTAGAACAACTTTTCAAGACATAGTCAGTACAACAAGATATAAATAGAAACAACAAAAACTTAAGACATGGGGGAACAAAGTTAAGGTGTAGAATTTCTATTAGTTTTCTTTTTCCTTGTTTATTTATGCAAATAATGTTAACTTGTCATCAGTTTAAAATAATATGTTATAAGATAGTATTTGCAAGCCTCACGGTAACCTCAAACTAAAAAACATACAATGGATATGCTAAAAAATAAAAAGCAAGAAACTAAATTATATCACCAGAAAAAATTACATTCACTATAGAAAGACAGCAAGGAAAGAATGAGGGAAGAGAAGACCATAAAGCCACTAGTAAACAAATTAAAAAATGACAGGAGTAAGTCCTTATTTATCAATAATAACAATGAATGTAAATTGACTAAACTCTCCAATCAAAAGACATAGACTGGCTGAATGAATAATAAAACAATACCTAGTGATCTGTTGCCTACAGAAAACATATTTCACCTACAAAGACACACATAGACTGAAAATAAAGGAATGGAAAAAGATATACCATGTCAATAGGGATCAAAAAAGAGCAGGAGTCTCTATACTTATATCAGACAAAATAGATTTCAAGACACAAACTATAAGAAGAAACAAGGAAGGTCACTATATAATGATAAGGGGGTCAATTCAGCAAGAGGATAAAACAATTTTAAGTATATATGCACCCAACACTGGAGCACCCAGATATATCAAGGAAATATTAGCACTAAAGACAGAGATAGGCTCCAATACAATAATAAGAGCTAGAGACTTCAACACCCCACTTTCAGCATTGGACAAATCTTCCAGTCAGAAAATCAGCAAAGAAACATCAGACTTAATCTGTACTATCAACTATATGGCTCTAACAGATATTTACAGAACATTTCAACCAAAAGCTGCAGACCACACATTCTTTCCTCAGCACATGGATCATTCTCAAGGATAGACCATATGTTCAGTCACAGAAAAGTTTTAAAATATTCAAAAAATTTAAACAATCAAGCATCTTCTTGGACCACAATGGAATAAAACTAGAAATCAGTAAGAGGAATTTTGGAAACTATACAAATACATGGAAATTAAACAATATAAACCTGAATGACCAGTGGGTCAATGAAGAAATTAAGCAGGAAAATAAAAACTTTCTTGAAACAAATAATAATGGAAACACAATATACCAAAACCTCTGTGATACAGCAAAAGCAGTAATCAGAGGGAAGTTTATAGCTATAAGTGCCTACATCAAAAAAGAGGAAAAATTTCACATGAACAATCAAATGATGCATCTTAAAGAATTAGAAAAGTAAGAACAAACCAAATCCAAAATAAGTAGAAGAAAAAAACAATAAAGATCAGAGCAGAAACCAACAAAATTGAAAAGAACAAAACAATACAAAAGATTAATGAAACAAAAAGTTGGTTTTTTGAAAAGTTAAATAAAATAGACAAACTTTTAGCCAGACTACCTAAGAAAAAAGAGAGAAGATATGAATAAAATCAGAAATGAAAAAGGGAATATTACAACCGACACTGCAGAAATTCCAAGGATAATTAATGGCTACTATGAGCAACTATATGACAATAAATTAGAAAATCTAGAAAAAAATGGACACATTTATTGTCATTATATGACAATAAATTAGAAAATCCAGAAAAAATTGGACACAATAAATTAGAAAATCTAGAAAAAAATTGACACACTTTATACAACCTACCAAGATTGAACCAGGAAGAATAGAAAACCTGAACAGACCAACAAGAAGTAACAAGATTTAAGCCATAATTAAAAGTCTCTCAGATCCAGTGATGTCACTCCTGAATTCTACAAAATACTTAAAGAAGAAATAATACCAATCATACTGAAACTATTCTGGAGGAAGGAATACTTCCAAAAGATTCTACAAGGCCAGTATTACCCTGATACCTAAAACATACCGAAAACACAAAGACACACACACACACACACACACACACACATACACACACACACAAAAAAAAAAAAAAAAAAGAAAACTGCAGGTCAATATCTCTGTGAATATTGATGCAAAAGCCTTTAAAACATACTAGCAAAGCAAATTCAACAATATATTAGAAAGATTATTCATCATGATGAAATGGGGTATATCCCTGGGATGCAAGGATCATTCAACATACATTAATCAATCAATTTGATACACCATATCCACAGAATAAAGGATAAAAACCATATAATCATTTCAATTGAGGTTATAAAATCATTTGATAAAACTCAACAACCTTTATGATAAAAGCCCTAAAAAAACTGGATATAGAAGGAACATACCTCAATGTAATAAAAGTCATATATGACAGACCCACAATTAGTATCATACAGAATGCAGAAAAACTGAAAGCCTTTCCTCTAAGATCTGGACCTCAACACAGATGCCCACTGTCACCACTGTTATTCAACATAGTACTAAAAGTCCTAGCTAGAGCAATCAGACAAGAGAAAGAAATAAAAGTCATCCAAAGTATAAAGTTAGAAGTTAAATTATGCTTGTTTGCAAGTAATATAATCTTATATTTGGAAAAACCTAACGAGTCCATAAGAAAACTATTAAAACTGGTAAAAAATATTCAGTAAAATTACAAGATACAAAAGCCACATATAAAAATCAGTAGCATTTTTATATGGCAACAGTGAACAAGGTGAAAAAGAAATAAAAAATTTAATCCCATTTACAATAGTCACACATAAAATTAAATACCTAGCAATTAACTTTAAAAAGAAGTTAGAGATCTTTATAATGAAAACTATGAAACACTGACGAAAGAAATTGAAGAGAACCAAAACATGGAAAGATATTCCATGTTCATATTTTGGAAGAATCAATATTGTTAAAAATGTTCAAACTACACAAAGCATTCTACAGATTCAATGTAATCCCTATCAAAATACCAATGACATTCTTCATAAAAACACAAAAAACAATCCTAAAATTTATATGGAAACACAAAAGATCAAGAATAGCCAAAGCTATCCTGAGCAAAAAGGAAAAGACTAGACGAATCACATTACCTGATTCAAATCATACTACAGAGCTACAGTAACCAAAGCAGCACATTATCTGACTTCAAATCATACTACAGAGCTATAGTAAACAAAGCAGCATGGTACTGGTGTAAATACAGACACATAGAACAATGGAACAGAATAGAGAATCCAGAAACAAATCCAAACATCTACCATGAACTCGGTTTTGACAAAGATGCCAAGAACATACATTGGGGGAGAGGAGAGTTTCTTCAAAAAATGGTGCTGGGAAAACTGGTTATCCATATGCAAAAGAATTAAACTAGAACCTTATCTCTCACCACATCGAAAAATCAACTCAAAGTGGATTTATGACTTAAATCTAAGACCTCATGCTCTATGAAACTACTGCAAGAAAACATTTGGGAAAATCTCCAGAATATTGATCTAGGCAAAAGTTTCTTGAGCAATATCCCATAGGCACAGGCAACCAAAGCAAAAATGGACAAAAGGAATTACATCAAACTAAAAAATCTTCTTTGCAGCAAAGAAAATAATCAACAAAATGAAGAAACAAACCCCAGAATAGGATAAAATGTTTGCCAACTACCCATCTGACAAGGGATTAATAACAAGAATATATAAGGAGCTCAAACAAATCTATAGGAAAAAAATCTATTAACCCGATTAAAAAATGGGCAAATATTTTAATAGACATTTCTCAAAAGAAGACATACAAATGTCAAGCAGGCATGTTAAAATGTATTCACCATCACTGATCATCAGAGAAATGCAAATGAAAATGACAATGAGATATCATCTCACTCCCATTAAAATGGCTTTTCTCCAAAAACAGTTAATAATAAGTGCTGGTGAAGATGTGGAGAAGAGGGAAACATTTTACACTGTTGGTAGGAATTTTAATTAGTACAACTACTATGGAGAACAGTTTGGATGTTCCTCACAAAACTAACAATTGAGTTACCATATGATTCAGCAATCCCACTGTTGGGTATATACCCCAAAACAACAGAAATCAGTATATGGAAGAGATAGCTGCACTCCCATGTTTGTTGCAGCACTGTTTACAATAGCTAAGATTTGGAAGCAACCTAAGTGTCCATCAACAAATGAATGGATAAAGAAAATGTGGTACTTATACACAATGGAGTACTATTCAGTCATAAAATAAATGAGATCCAGTCATTTGCAACAACATGGATGGAACTGGAGATCATTATGTTAAATGAAGTAAGCCAGGCACAGAAAGAAAGCCAGGCACAGAAAGACAAACATTGAATGTTCTCACTTATTTGTGAAATAAAAAAATCAAAACAATTGAACTCATGGACACAGAGAGTAGAAGGATGGTTACCAGTGTCTGGGAAGGGGGCTGTGGAGGAGGTGAGGATAGCTAATGGATACACACAAAATATAAAGAATGAATAACATTTACTATTTGATAGAGCAATACGGTGACTATTGTCAATAATAATTGTACATTTTAAAACAACTTACAGTGTAATTGATTTGTTTGTAACTCAAAGGATAAATGCGAGAGGGGATGGATACCCCATTCTCTGTGATGTACTTATTTCACATTGCATGCCTGTATCAGAACATTCACGTACCCCATAAATATATTCACCTGCCATGTACCCACACAAATTAAAAATACAAATAATTTAAAAAGAAAAAAGAAGTTTTGACCCTTCTTACCTGCTCAGGATATGTTTAATGAAATCCAGTAACATACGTCTCTTTTGCCCCTCAAAGGCATTCTTATATTCACCATTATTCCCCCCCCCCCCAAAGAATATGAAGTTCACAATTAGGAGAAGAGACTTAATCTCTACAAATTTCAAATTCCTTATCCAATAAAATGGGAAGCACCTGTTTAGTAAGACTGTCATGAGGATTTAAAATAAATTCTGTAAATTGCCTGGCACATCGTAGATACTCAATACATGGCAAGCCTTACCACTATTACTATGATCAATTGAAAGTGAAATTTGCATGGGCAACAGTGGGATTCTGATTCCAGATTATGAAAATTTCTGGTAGCAAAATAATGAAGGATTTTAGAACGTGAGCTCTGGAGTCACTCTGACCTCTGTCCAAATCCTGACTTTATCACTTCCCAGTTGTGTGGCCCAGAAAAAGTAATTTAACATTTCTTCTCCTATAAAGAGGGGATGACAGTTTGCAGGCACTATCTCATAGATTTGTATGTCAATAACTATTTTTGGCACTTGTATTCTCTAATTAATTGTGAGCCTCTTGAAGTGAGTAAACCAGGTTTTAATTACTTTTACACTTTCCAGTACTTCATTTACATGATGCCTGAATAATTTTAGGTGCTTGTAGAACTGTTAAGCAAATGAAACCTGTCACCACCTCCATGTGAGGTGTCCCACTGCATGGAGGATAGCAAATAACAGAACAATGCCTGCCACCAGAAGCAGCAGTTAACATGCTCCAGCATGTGAACTTATTCCATGGTTTGGGGAGACATCATCAAGAAAGATATGACTCACACAGGCACTAGGCAAAATGACTCCTTATTCACATGGCGAAGAGACAGAGCAACACTAGCTTCAATTGTGACCATTGCTAACGCATGGGCATAAGGTCCCATTCCACTACCAATACAGGGAGACGGTCTGCACCCACAATTCTCAAGCTGCAAGAGAAAGGACCCTGTTCCCTCACCACCGGGAACAGACATAGCAGTGTGTTTGGCCAGACGCTGTATGATGCACACACTTAAGCAGAACAAAGGAATACACAGAGTCTGAAGCAGGGAAAGATATTCCTGCCTGTCCAGGCTCTTTATCTTTTGGTAAGGAAACTCCTCTAGGCCCAAGATCCATTGTTGTACGAAAGCTTTTTGTTTTCAAAAGACTATGCTTACTCATGAGACTGACTTTCGCAAGAGTGCTTAATGAATATTTATTGACTAAGTAAATTGAAGTAATATATTTTTTTGTCTGAAGTCTACATTCCTAACTAAGCCTTCCGGGGTTGTTTGAGAGGGAGAATCAAGTGTCACCAACTAGGCACTGAGAATGGGAATGTCAGAAAGCACTAAGGGACTCATGGTAAGATACTTATTGATATATTAATTAATATTCCAACATTTGTCAAATGCTTGCTACTTGCTAGGCGCTAGGTACAAGGGTGACTAAGACTCATCCTTGTCCTCATGAAGCTCACTGGATATGAAGAACATAGGAAAGGGAACTAGTGATTATAGCAGAGCATCACAAGCACTCTGGTAGAAGTACACCCAGAAGGTGGTACTTATATGTAGACCTGGAGATCAAAATCTAAATTCTAAAATTGCAGAATTTTAGAGCTAGGAAGGATCTCAGAGAGGAACTGTTTAACCTGTTGCACCAATAATAAAAATTGACCATCATTATTTGAATGCTTACTATCAGCTCTACATGCCCTTAATCTCACAATAGTCCCTTGAAATACGTATAATTATTTTCATCATTTTAGAGATGATAAAACTGAGAATCAGAGAGGTTAGATGGCTCTCTCAAGGTCACATGGCTAGGAGGTGGCAGATCTGGGATTATCTAACCCATGCCTGCCTGGATTCCAAGCCGGGGCCCGTTTCGCTATGGAGTATTCCCTCCCTTTATCGCAAAGCTTCCTGCTCCTGACACCCCTGAGTTCCAGACTCCCAGACCTGTGCCCTTGGGACTTCATCAGTGCTACAAAAAAGGATTCTGTGAGTGCTGAGCTTCAGAAACCATTTCCACAGTCAGAATCCTGGTCTATATATTGAAACTCCATTTAGCCTCTCCTTTTTCCTTTTCGCTCAAAAAATAAAATTAATTTTTTAAAAAAAATATTGAATATCGTTAAATGCCCAGAACTTAAGCGTACAAGTTTTGATTAACGTATATACCCATGTAATCACCACCTGAATTCACAATGAAGAATGTTTTCATCACCCCAGAAAGTTCCCCTGTGCCCCACTTCCCTTGACAGTTACTGTTTTATCTGTTCTTGATGTTAATATAAAATGAATCATACAGAATATACTTTGTCTACTTTCTTTCACTTGTAATATTTTTGAGATTCAGCCATTGTTTTGCAAGTATTAGTACTTTATTCTTTTTTTTTTTTTAGTAGAATTGCATTGTATGAATATATCACATTTTGTTTATCCATACTTCTGTTGATAAACATTTTGGTTATTTCCAAATTTTGCTTTATATGTAAAGCAGCTATGACATTCTTATGCAAGAGATTTTACACACATGTTGTCATCTCTCTTGGGTCAATAGCTAGGAGTGGAATTACTGACTAGATCATAGGGGTAGTTCTATAAAAACTGTAAATCTGCTTCACAAAGTGATTTCATTTTACACTGCAACCAACAAGATATGAGATTTTAGTTTGCTCCATATTCTCACCAACATTGATGCTGTCGGTATTTTCAATTACAGAAATTATAGTGAGCGTAAAATGGTACCTCAGTGAATTTACTTTGTGTCTACTTTAGGACGAACAATATTGAAAAATTTTATTGGTCAATTGTCTGTCTTACTTTCTGAAATGTCTGTATACTTTTTTCACTATACTTTTTGGGGGTTGTCCTTCTGTCATTGATTTGTAAAATTAATTTATATATTCTTTTTATGAGTCATTTGTCAGATGTACGTATTAAGAATATTTTTTTCCTAGTCTGTGACTGATCATTTCATTTTATTTCCTTTTCTTAATAATTTCAACTTTTATTTTAGATTCAGGAAGTACATGTGCAGGTTTAATACATGAGTATATTGCATGATGCTGAGGTTTAGAGTACAATTGCCCTCATGACCCAGGTAGGGAGCATAGTATCCAATAGTTAGTTTTTAAAATTTTTCTTATTTTAAAAAATTTCAATAGGTTTTTGGGGAACCGGTAGGTTTTGGTTAAATGAGTAAGTTATTTAGTGGCAATTTATGAGATTATCGTGCACCCACCACCCAAGCAGTGTACACTGTACTCATTGTGTAGTCTTTTATCCCTCACCCTCCTCCCACACTTCTCCCAAGTCCCCAAAGCCCATTGTATCATTATTATGCCTTTGTGTCCTCATAGCTTAGCCCCCACTTATAAATGAAAACATACAATGTATGGATTTGCATTCCTGAGTTACTTCACTTATAATAATGGTCTCCAACTCCATCCACATTGCTGTGAATGCCATTATTTTGTTCCTTTTAATGGCTGAGTAGTATTCCATGGTATATATATGTACCTTTTTTTTTTTTTTTTTGAGACAGAGTCTTACTGTTGCCCAAACTGAAGTGCAGTGGCACGATCTCCGTTCACTGCAACCTCTGCCTCCTGGGTTCAAGCGATCCTCCCACCTCAGCCTCCCAAGTAGCTGGGAGTACAGGTGTGCACCACCACATCCGGCTAATTTTTGTATTTTTAATAGAGACAAGGTTTTGCCATGTTGGCCAGGATGGTCTTGAACTCCTGACCTCAGGTTATTTGCCCACCTTGGCCCCATATTTTCTTTACCCACTCGTTGATTGATGGGCATTTGGGTTGATTCCATATATTTGCAACTGCAAATTGTGCTGCTATAAACATGCATGTGCAAGGATCTTTTTCGTATAATGACTTCTTTTCCTCTGGGTAGATACCCAGTAGTAGGATTGCTAAATCAAATGATAGTTCTACTTTTAGTTCTTTATGGAATCTCCACACTGTTTTCCATGGTGTTTGTACTAGTTTACATTCCCACCAGCAGTGTAGAAGTGTTCTCTTTTCACCACATCCATGGCAACATCTATTATTTTTTAATTATGGTCATTCTTGCAGGAATAAAGTGGTATCACACTGTAGTTTTGATTTGTATTTCCCTGACAATTAGTGATGTTGGGCATTTTTTCGTATGTTTGTTGGACATTTGGATATCTTCTTTTGAGAGCTGTCTATTAATGTCCTTTGCCCACTTTTTAATGAGATTATTTGTTTTTTTCTTGCTGATTTATTTGAGTTTCCTGTAGATTCTGGATATCAGTTCTTTAAATGAAATGTAGTTTGCAGAGATTTTCTCCCACTCTGTGGGTTGTCTGTTTACTCTGCTAATTATTTATTTTGCTCTGCAGAAACTTTTCAGTTTAATTAAGTTCTATCTATTTATCTGTTTTTGTTGCACTTGCTTTTGGTTTCTTGGTCATGAAGTCTTCGCCTAAGCCAATATCTAGAAGAGTTTTTTCAATGTTATCTTCTAAAATTCTTATGGTTTCAGGTCTTAGATTTAAGTCTTTGATCCATCTTGAGTTAATTTTTGTATAAGGCGAGAAAAGACGATCCACTTTCATTCTTCTACATGTAGCTTGTCAATTATCCTAGCACCATTTGTTGAATAAGGTGTCCTTCCCACTTTATATTTTTGTTTGCTTTGTCAAAGATCAGTTGGCTGTTAGTACTTGGCTTTATTTCTAGGTTCTCTATTGTGTTCCATTGGTCTCTGTGCCTATTTTCATAGCAGTACCATGCTGTTTTTGTGACTATAGCCTTATAGTTTGAAGTCAAATGATATGATACCTCTAGATTTGTTCCTTTTGATAAGCCTTCTTTGGCTATGCCAGCTCTTGTTTGATTCCATATTAATTTTAGGATTGTTTTTTCTAGGTCTGTGAAGAATGATGGTCGTATTTTGATGAGAATTGTGTTAAATTTATAAATTGCTTTTGGTAGTATGGTCATTTTCACAATATTGATTCTACCTATTTGTGAGCATGGGATGTGTTTCCATTTGTTTGTGTCATCTATGATTTCTTTCAGCAGTGTTCTATAGTTTTCCTTGTAGAGGTCTTTCCTGTCCTTGGTTAAGTATATTCCTAATTTTTTTTTCAGCTATTGTAAAAGGGTTTGAGTTCTTTATTTGATTCTCAGCTTGGTTGCTGTTGGTGTATAGCAGTGCTGCTGAATTGTGTACATAGATTTTGTATCCTGAACTTTACTGAATTCATTTATCAGATATTGGAGCTTTATGGATGAGTCTTTATGGTTTTCTAGGTATATGATCTTATCATCAGTGAACAATGACAGTTTAACTTCCTCTTTGCCAATTTAGATGTCCTTCATTTCTTTCTCTTGTCTGATTGCTCTGGCTCAAACTTCCAGTATGATGTTGAATAGAAGAGGTGAAAGTGGGCATCCTTGCATTGTTTCAGTTCTCAAGGGGAATGCTTTCAACCTTTCCCAGTTCAGTATAATGTTGACTGTGGGTTTGTCACAGATTACATTTATTACCTTAAGTTATGTCCCTTCTATGTTGATTTTGCTGAGGGTTTTAATCATAAAGGGATGCTGAATTTTGTCAAATGCTTTTTCAGCATCTATTGAGATGATCATGTGATTTTCATTTTTAATTCTGTTTGTGTGGTGTATCACATTTATTGACTTGCGTATGTTAAACCATCCTTGTATCCCTGGTATGAAACCCATTTGATCATGGTTGATTATCTTTTCCATATGCTGTTGGATTTGGTTAGCTAGTATTTTGTTGAGGATTTTTGCATCTATGTTCATCAGGGATATTGGTCTGTAGTTTGCTTTTTTATGTCCTTTTCTGGTTTGGGTATTAGGGTGATACTGGCTTCATAGAATGATTTTGGGGGGATTCCCTCTTTCTCTATCTTTTGGAATAGTTTCAAGAGGATTAGTACCAATTCTTCTTTGAATGCCTGCTAGAATTCAGCTGTGAATCCATCTGGTCCTAGATATTTTTTTTCTTGGCAATTTAAAAATTACCATTTCAATCTTGCTGCTTGTTATTGGTCTGTTCAGAGTTTCTATTTCTTCCTGGTTTAATCTAGGAGGGTTGTGTATTTCCAGAAATGTATCCGTCTTCTCTAGGCTTTCTAATTTGTGCACATAAGGGTATTCATAGTAGTCTTGAATCTCCTTTTGTATTTCTATGGTGTTGGTTGTAATATCTACCATTTCATTTCTAATTTGAGCTTATTTGGACATTCTCTCTTCTTTTCTTTGTTAATCTTGCTAATGGTTTATCAATTTGGTTTATCTTTTCAAAGAACCAGCTTTTTGTTTCATTTATCTTTTTGTTGTTGTTTGTTTGTTTGTTCGTTTGTTTGTTTCAATTTCATTTAGTTTTCCTTTGGTCTTTGTTATTTCTTTTCTTCTGCTGGCTTTGTGTTTGGTTCGTTCTTATTTTTCTATTTCCTTGAGGTGTGACCTTTGATTGTCTATTTGTGCCCTTTCAGTCTTTTTGATGTAGGCATTTAATGCTATTAACTTTCCTCTCACCACTGCTTTTGCTGTATTCCAGAGGTTTTGATAGGATGTGTCACTATTATTCAGTTCAAAGATTTTTTTTTTAAATTTCCATCTTGATTTCATTATTTAATTTCCATGTACTTGCATGGTTTTGAGGGTTCCTTTTGGAATTGATTTCCAATTTTATTCCACTGTGGTCTGAGAGAGTACTTAATATAAAATGTAGATATTCTTACATTTATTGAGACTTGTTTTGTGGCCTATCATATGGTCTGTCTAGGCGAATGTTCCATGTGCTGATGAATAGAATGTGTATTCTTCAGTTGTTGGGTAGAAGCCCGGGCGCGGTGGCTCAAGCCTGTAATCCCAGCACTTTGGGAAGCCGAGACGGGCGGATCACGAGGTCAGGAGATCAAGACCATCCTGGTGAACACCGTGAAACCCCCGTCTCACTAAAAAAATACAAAAAAACTAGCCGGGCAAGGTGGCGGGCTTCTGTAGTCCCAGCTACTCGGGAGGCTGAGGCGGAGAATGGCATAAACCTGGGAGGCGGAGTTGCAGTGAGCCTGAGATCCGGCTACTGCAGCACTGGGCGTGCCTGGGCTTACAGAGCCAGACTCCATCTCAAAAAAAAAAAAAAAAAAAAAAAAAAAAAAGAAAGTTGTGTAAATTTCGTTAAGTCAATTTATTCTAGGGTGTAGTTAAGCCCATTGTTTCTTTGTTGACTTTCTGTCTTGATGACCTGTCTAGAGCTGTCGGTGGAGTACTGAAGTCCCCCACTGTTATTGTGTTGCCATCTATCTCATTTCTCAGGTCTAGTAGTAATTGTTTTATAAACTGGAGGCTCCAGAGTTAGGTGCATATATATTTAGAATTGTAATATTCTCCTGTTGGACTAGTCCTTTTATCATTATGTAATGTTCCTCTTTTTCTGGGCTGGTACTGGAGAGCATCTGGAAAGAGTCCTGTGATGTGATCTGTCTTTAGTTCTCCCAGCTGTGGATACCAGCACCTGCTCTAGTGGAAGTAACAGGGAAGTGAAGTGGACTATGTTAAGGCCCTTGTTTAACAGGGAAGTGAAGTGGACTATGTTAAGGCCCTTGTTAAGTTTTGTTTAGTGTGCTGGTTTTCTCAATTGCTGGTTGTGCTAGCAGTGAAGTTGTGATGTTGACAGACTCAGGACCTCTGGTTAGCTAGGATGTTACAGGTGGGGAACTTAGCTGTTGTTTTCTCCTTTCTTGGAGCAGGGTTGTTCTTTTATAGGTTGCTTTAGTGGCTTCAGTTGCTTAGACTCCAGTCAGGAGGTGGTGGTTTCAAGAGAGCATTAGCTGTGGTAGTATAGCAGGAATACAAACTTGCTGTAATATCACCTGAATAAGTATTTGGGTTGCCTTAACGTCTGTTTTGTCCAAGAATAGTGACTCCTGCTTGCTTTTAGTGTCAATTTGCATGGAATATCTTTTTCTACCCCTTTACCTTAAGTTTATGTGAGTCCTTATGCATTAGGTGAGTCTCTTGAAGACAGCAGATACTTGGTTGGTGAATTTTTATCCATTCTGCCATTCTGAATCTTTTAAATGGAACATTTAGGCAATTTACATTCAATGATAGTATTCAGATGTGAGGTACAATTCTGCTCATTGTTCTAGTTGTTGCCGGAATACCTTGTGTTTTTTCCATTGTGTTATTGTTTTATAGGCCCTGTGAGATTTATGCTTTCAGGAGGTTTTATTTTGGTGTACTTCAAAGTTTTGTTTCAATATTTAGAACTCCTTTTAGCAGTTCGTGCAGTGCTGACTTGGTAGTGGCAAATTCTCTTAGCATTTGTTTGTCTGAAAAAGACTTCATCTTTTCAATGCTTCCTGCACCAAAATGATGTGCTGGAAACACTTTCATATTCTCGGCAATGTGAAAAAACCAACTCTGAACCCATTATAAAGTACTGGGCTTTGCCATACTCCAAACCAAACAATTTGCTGTGAGATTTGGCACAATTTCAATTGAGTGACCAGCTAAGCATAAGAATAGCTCAAGGAACAATACAAGCCTAAAAAAGTGATTCCATTTCTTTGTTACTAAAAAACGTTAAGTTCCACTTTCTAAGGCATGGAAATGGAGAAAAGACATCTCAAACTGCCAACAATAGAAAATACTAAAGTAAATCCATCCTGAGCTGTGAAAGGTACAGTTAGAGCCTCCACTTTAGTTGGCTAATTGGATAATGCCAACCTCATCCAATGAATATAGTTCCTGCCCCTCCTAGATAAATGCATGAATAGTATTTATTCTTTCAATAAATATTTATTGAACACCTACTGGGTACAATGAGCTAGAAACTGGTAGCAAACCCTGCCCTCGTGAGAATTGCATTTCCATGGGAGAGACACTAAACAAATAAGCAAATGGATGATTAAATATTATAATAAATGGCAAAACAGAAAAAGTAGGGAGCTATAATAAAGAATAATGGAGTTGGCCAGGCACAGTGGCTCATGCCTGTAATCCCAGCACTTTGGGAGGATGAGGCAGACAGATTACAAGGTCAGGGGTTTGAGACCAGCCTGGCCAATATGGTGAAACCCCATCTCTACTAATAGCCAGGCATGGTGGCACACACCTGTAGTCCAAGCTACTCAAGAGGCTGAGGCAGAAGAATTGCTTGAACCCGGGAGGCAGAAGGTGCAGTGAGCTGAGATCACGCCACTGCACTCCAGCCTGGGTGACAGAGCAAGACTCCATCTCAAAAAAAAAAAAAAAAAAAAAAAAAAAAAAAGAATAATGGAGTTGGGGGAAACATAATGTTCTTCCTTTTCCTTTTCACTATGCTTAATATGTTTTTTGTGACTACTTTCTCCCAGTACTTGGCTTTCATATTCATTTTCTTAATGGCATCTTTTTGATAAACAGAAGTTCTATATTTTTGTTAGGTCTAATTGGTTGATATTTTTTCTTTAATATTTATTTCTTTCTGTGTTCTGTCTATAAAATGTTGTCTTCCCCCAGAGATTGCAAATAGTTTCACTTATATTTTCTTCTAGAAACTTTGCAGCTTAAGCATTATATTTATTTCATGATCCATCCTGAATTACATTTTATGTATGTTGTGAGGTATGGGTAAAGATTTATTTATTTTTTCTGTATGGTTATCCAGTCACTCCAGCACCACTTACTGAAAAGACTTTATTTTCCCAACTGAACTACTTTGGCACATTTGTCAAAAATCAACTGACTTTAGAAGTCTGAGTTTATTTCTAGAATGTCTATTCTCCATTGATCTGTTTTTCTATCCTTATGCTTCTACCACACTCTCTGAATTACTGAAATCTTACAGTTAGACTTGGAGTCATATAAATAGGCCACTAACTTTGTTCTTTGTTTTTAATGTTTGGCTATTAGAGGTCCTTTGAAGTTCCCCATAAATTTTAGAAACAGTTTTTCAATTTTTACAAAAAAAAAAAAAAAAAAAAAACCAAAAACCTGCCAAGACTTTTATTTTATTGCATGAGCCTAGTAATTACTTTGAGGAGAATGGGTATCTTAATAATATGTAGTCTTTATCCAGCAATTTTTGTGCTTTCAATACAAGAATCATGTACATCTGTTGTGGATATTTTTCCTAAATCATATTATGTTTTGATGCTATGATAAACAGAATTATTTGCTTAAATTTTTCCAATAGTTTTGTGCCATTATAAAGGTGTACAATTGCTTTTTGTATATTAAATCATGTCACTTTGCTAGATTTACCTATTACTTTGAATATTTGTTTTGTAGCTGTCTTAGAATCTTTGACATAAACAATCATGTTGTATATGAATAGATATGCTTTTACATATTCCTTTCCAATATTTATGCCTTGGACTTATTTTCTTGCCTTATTGCACTTGCTAGTATTTCTAGAACAATATTCAATATAAATCGTTGGAATGAGCATCCTTGCCTAATTCCCAACTTAGGGGAAAGTTTGTAGTTTATCATTAAATATCATGAGATGTAGGTTATCAGTCGAAGGAAGTTTGCTTCTATTGGTAGTCTGTTGAGGGTTTTTTAAAAAAGTCATAAACAGGTGTTGAATTTTGTTTTACATTTATTGAAATGATCATACCTTTTCCTCTTTCCTTTAATATGATGAATTACACAGATTAAGCTACAAATGTTAAACCAACCTTGCATCCCTGGAATAAACACCATTAGGCCATGTTGTAGTATCCTTTTTATAGATCACTGACTTTAGCTAAATATTCTGTTAAATACTTTTACATCAATGTACATGAAGTATACTGGTTTGTAGTTCTTTTCTGTAATATTTTGAAATATTTTGGCATCAAATTTTTGTTGCTTCATGGAAAAATTTGTGAAGTGACCTGCCCCTTCCATTTCTAAAAATGGTTTGTATCTGATTAGTGATGTTTATTCCTTAAATAGTTTATTCAATTCACCAATAAAAATATGGGCCTGGAATTTTCTTTGTGGGAAAACATTTAAAGTATTTGATTGCTTTAAGATATACAGGGCTTTTGAGAATTTCTACTTCACTTTGGGTTATCTTGATCATCTATTTTTTGAAGTACTCTGTCCACAGCAGTAATGCTGAATTTACAGGCCTACAATTTTAAATTATATTCCCTTATTATCTTTTAAATATGTGTAGCATGTGGAGTGATATATTATTTCTAATATAGGCAATTTGTATTTTTTCTAGTTCTTGAACACTCTAGGTGTTTATCAAATTTTAAGTCTTGTTAAATGAAAAACTTGGTTTTGTTAGCTTCCTCTGTTGCTTGTCTTTCTTTTTATTACTTTCATTCTATTGATTTCTGTACAATTTTAAATAATTCTTTCCTTGTTTGTGTTTACTTTTGTTTCATTTGCTTCTCCTCCTCAGAATTCTTATGGAGAATAATGAGATCATTGATTTTAAATCTCTTCTTTGCACTGCTTTATCTGCATTCCATATATAATGATAAGTTGTAATTTAATTGTCCTTCTGTTTGAAATATTTTCTAATTTCACTTGTGATTTCTTCCTTGACCCATGGGTTACTCAAAACTTTGTCTACTTGTATTTTTTTTGCAGTTTAAAAACATCTGGGGCTTTTCTAGCTATCCATGTTACTGATTTCAACATATTATGTATGGTTCCAATGTTTTGTAATGTTTGATACTTATTTTTAACCCAGTAAAAGATCTATTTTGTTTAACGTTCTATATTCACAGGATTTAATTCTGTGTATTCTGCAATTGTTGTCTGTAGTGTTCTGTTTATTTCATTTGTATCAACAATGTTCATAGCCACTATTTATTCAAATACCCTTTATACCCTATGCTATCTCTTCTCGCCTAAGACTCCAAAAACTTTTATAACCTTTGATGTTTTGCTATAGTTCACAGTTCTTGTTTCCTTCATAATGGGTTTCTTTAATTTATCTAATCTTCAAGTTTACCTATCCATTACACTGTCACTTCTAATCTGCTCTTAAGTCCAGTCAGTGATTTTTAAAATTTCAGATATTTATTTTTAGTTCTAATCTTTGCATTTAGTTTTATTTTTTATGGTTTCCATTTTTCTGCAGAGATTTTCCATCTGAAACTTCAACGTGATTATATATAATATCATACATTTTCACCTTAGAAGAACTTAACAGCGAGGGAATTATTATTTTCATTACTTTGTAAATATATTATAATTTAAAATTTTCAGGTCACTTTTGTGCTGGGGTGTATTTAAGAACATGATTCCTAATTTACAAATTACTAAGATACTTTTGGCCATCTTTTTATTCATTCATTCAAGATTTAATTTCATTATAATCAGAAAATATGATTTGTTAAATCCATATGTCTTACTTCTTATTTGTCTTCTGATCAAGTTTTGTAAATTTTCCATAGATATAAGTGAATGTATACTCCATGTTTATAGGATATAAGATTCTGAGGATATCCATTAAATCAAGTATGTTCATTGGATTATGTGTATATGCAATGATTTGTTTAGGTTTTGTTTTTCTATTTGACAAAAATTTGAAAGTGGTATAATAAAATCCCCTCCGATAATTTTATTTTATCAAGTTTGCATTAAAATTTGAGGAATATTTTTGTACCTTTAGCTACTATTTTCGGAACACCTAATAAGTTATGATTACTAAACTTCTTTTTTAATGTTAGCTTTTTTCATTGAAGCTAACATTTCATTTAAAATCATGTTTAATATTCTTCAAGTTAAATTTCATTTAGTCTAAACAGACATTGTTCTATTTCTACTCCTTTTTTCTTCCTGTTTACCTTTTATTTCTTTACTATTAATTTTTATCCTTATTTTATCACATTATTTTAGATATGTTCTTTTTACTAACATATAGCTGGACTTCTCTCCCTTTCAATGAGGGAATTCATCTTGTTTGTATCAAAACTGATATGCTTAGCTTTTTTTTCTTTCATCTCGCTTTGTGTCAACAATATAAGATAATATTCTCTCTGGTTCTCTTATTTGTTTTCTTGACTTCTGCTGGTCAAGTTATTCTTTGTTCCTTTATATTTTCTTGTTGGTTTGGACTGTGTTTTCAGTTCTGCTCATGGTTACTATTTCATTTCTAATCATCCCAATTATACTTCTCTTAGCCTGTGATTAAATGAAAAAAATCTACTGCTTTTCTGCTATACCTTTTTCTCATCTTCTCTATATATTTAGAACAATTTTATGTCATCACTCCCCTTTCTAATTCCAAAATATTAATAGGCTTTCCCTTATAGTATGTCTCACATTTCAACAACTGCTATTTTACACTTAGAGTAGAAATTTACTAATTACTCTATGATCATTTATTAAGATTTGACTAAATATAAAAATTACTGTTCCCTATGGCCTTCTGTCTGCTTTATCTTTTATTATTCTGAGTCCTCTGATTTATTATCTTTTGTCTGTAATCTTCCTTATACAATCTACCTTCTCAAATAAATTCTTCATTTATAGTATATGCGTAGTAATATATTTGATTAATACTTGTATATATGCTGTCTTTTACTCACCCTGAAATATGAATATCTTAATGAGTAAAATTTTTGTTGTAACAGTATTTTTCCTTCATTAGGTTGTAACTATTGATCCAGTCTCCTATGTCTTCTGGATTCCTGAATCACAGATGAAAAGTCTACTACTGGTATGATTCCTCTTCCATTACAAATAACTTTCTCATGAATTTGATGACTCTTTTGGATCTTGAGATTCAAATTTTTCTTCAAATCAGGGTTTTTTTGTTTTGTTTGGTTTGGTTTTGAGACTGAGTTTTGCTCTTGTCACCCAGGCTGGAGTGCAAAGGTGTGATCTCAACTCACTGCAACTTCTGCCTCCTGGGTTCAAGTGATTCTCCTGCTGCAGCCTCTCTAGTAACTGGGATTACAGGCACCCACCACCAGCCCAGTTAATTATTGTATTTTTAGTAGAGACAGGGTTTCCCCATGTTGGCCAGGCTGGTCTTGAATTCCTGACCTCAGGTGATCCACCCACCTCAACCTCCCAAAGTGCTGGGATTACAGGCATGAGCCACCCTGCCCAGCCAAAATCAGGGTCTTTTTTCCTTACTACCTGTTTAAATATGTCCTCTCTTCCACAATTTTCCCCGTCTTTCTGGAACTCCTAATATTCTCCCACTCAGACTCCTGGATCTGTTTGTTCTTCAAGTGTCACTTCCCCCAACTATTTCTATTTCTTTATATTTTGTTCTGGTTCTGAATTATTTCTTCCATTAGAGTTTTCAGGTCACGAATATGACATTCCACAGTGATCATCTTCTTTTTCCGTTCATCTATCAAATTAATACGAAATCATATTATTTCAATTCCAGTCAGTATATTTCAATGTTCCCATTACATTATTTATTTAATAATTTGTACTCTTTTTTTTTTTTTTACTAAAACCCTTTCCTGACAATTTAAATATTCTACATAAATAGGGAACACTGAAAAAGTTGCTCAACAAAGTTTACTTCTCATTGTAGCTGAATTTCATTAAGTGCATTATTATTTGTCTTAATCATTTCACGTTTGGTTTCTCCTCAGTCTTCAGTTAAGGCTGTTTGGGTTTCTTGAACAGTGGCAGTTTTCCACTCTAAGTGCACAACCTTAAAAGCCATTATTCCTCTGAAGAAGATTAAAAGCTTCACTGATTCCAGAATTCACAAAATACAAGAGAAATTTATCACCTCAAGGACTGTACAACTCAACCCATCAGTTTGTTTTCACATCAAACACTGATAGAGAACAAGATTATGCAGCATCGCAGAACCACAGCAAACAAGAAGAGGAAGCTCTTTCCTGATTCTTGCCCAAGACCTCTCTGCTACTGATTCCTGGGTTTCCAGTCAGCAGAAAGTGCCTCAAGGTTCCATATCTTCTTTACTATCCAGAGATACTGGCAGAGTCTGTAGACTCAAACGTACCATCCAGGTTTGACAGCTTGCCTGCTAACGTCTCATTCAAAAAGAGAGTTGAGGAAAATTTGATATGGATAAGGATTTAGGCATGTTGCTCTCAAGCCATCATCTTTTCAGAATCCTCCATACATAGATCAGTTGTTAGCAAACTGTGGACCTTGGGCCAAACTTGGCTCACCAACGCTTTTGTATTCCTTGTTAGCTAGGAATTGTTTTAATGTCTTCAAATGGTTGGAAAAAATAAAAAGATCACTATTTCATGACACATGAAAGTTACATGAAATTCCAACTTCAGTGTCCTTAAATATACATCCATTCATTGACATGCTGTTTATAGCTGCTTTCATACTACAAGAGTTGAATAGTTACAACAAAAACGTAAGATTTAAAAACTTTATCTGACCCTTCACAGAAAAAGATGATTAATATCTTATATACATCTTGAAAATTATTTTATAATAATTTGTGAATTTGTATCAAAAAGTTAAAAGTGCAGTTGAAAAAATTAAAGCATACTAAGAAAGAAACTATGTCTAATTATTAACTCTAGATGCTATTAGTAAAGTGTAAGCTGAAGTACTGGTATTTGTTATCTATTGATGTATAACAAATTACTCCAGGTTAGTGGCTTCAAAACCACTTATTTTCTATTGCTCCAAAATTGCTGTTGGTTAAAAATACAGAAGTAACTCAAGGTGATTCTAGCTCAGGTTCAATACATGGTCAAGGCTAAAGTCATCTTAAAGCTTGAGCGCGCTTGAAGATCCTTCTTTAAGATAGATCATGCACGTGACTATTGCCAGAAGGCCTCAATTTCTTGCTAGCTCTATGCAGGAGTTCTTTGTTTCTCACCACATGAATCACTTCATAGGATGCTTGAATGTCCTCACAACATGGCAGATAGATCTCCAAAGTGAGAAAATGGAGAGTAATGGCAACGATGGAGCTGTAGCACCCTTTCTTTAAAATACAGGCATGCAATGTTTAATAATCACATCAGGATAAATGGGATAACGATCATCTCAAGTATTTATCCTTTGTGTTAAAAACTATCCAATTATACTCTTTTAGGTATTTTTAAATATACAATTTATTATTCACTACAGTCACCCTGTTGTGCTATCAAATATGAGGTCTTATTTATTCTTTCTAACTACTTTTTAGGATCCATGAACTATCTTTACACCTCCAAACCCACCACTCTTCCCAGCTTCTGGTAATTATCATTTTACTGTCTAGTTCATTAAGTTCAATTATTGTAATTTTTAGCTACCAAAAATAAGTGAGAACATGTGAAGTTTGTCTTTCTGTGCCTGGCTTATTTCACTTAACATAATGACCACCATGTCCATTCATGTGGTTGCAAATGATAGGATCTCATTCTTTTTTATGGCTGAATAATACTCCATTATGTATGTGTACCCCATTTTCTTTATTCATGTATCTGTTGATGGACACTTACCTAGGTAGCTTCCAAATCTTGAAATTGTGTAACAGTGCTGCAATAAACATGGGAGTGCAGATATATCTTCCATATATTCATTTCCTTTCTTTTGCCTACATACTTAGCAGTGGGATTGCTGGATCATATGGTAGCTCTATTTTATGTTTTTTGAGGGGCCTCCACTGTGTTCTTCATGGTGGTTGTACTAATTTACATTCCCACCAACAGTGTATGAGTTTCCTTTTCTCCACATCCTTGCCAGCATTTGTTATTGCCTGTCTTTTAAATATAAATCATTTTAATGGAGGTGAGGTGATATCTCATTGTAGTTTTGACTTGCTTTTCTCTGATGATCATTGATGGGGAGCATCTTTTCATATATCTGCTTATAATTTGTATGTCTTCTTTTCAGAAATGTCTACTCAGATATTTTGATCATTTTAAAATTCAATTATTAGATTTTTTCCTATAGAGTTGTTTGATCTCCTTATATATTCTTATTATTAATCCTTTGTCAGATGGTTCCTTTGCAAATATTCTCTTCCATTCTGTAGGTTGTCTCTCCACTTCGTTGACTGTTGCCTTTACTGTGCAGAAGCTTTTTAACTTAATGTGATCCCATTTGTCCACGTTTACTTTGGTTGTCTGTGCTTGTATTGCTCAAAAAATATTTGCCCAGAGCAACATCCTGGAGATTTTCCCCAAAGTTTCCTTGTAGTAGTTTCATAGTGTGACTCTTACATTTAAGTCTTTAATCCATTTTGATTTGGTTTTTGTATACAGCAAGAGACAGGGGTCTCGTTTCATTCTTCTGCATATGGATATCCAGTTTTCCCTACACTATTTATTGGAGAGACTGTCCTTTCCCCAATGTTTGTTCTTGGCGACTTTGTTGAAAATGAGGTCACTTTAGATGCATGGATGTGTTTCTAGGTTCTCTATTCTGTTCCACTGATCTCTGTGTCTGCGTTTATGCCAGTACCATGCTGTTTTGGTTACTATAGCTTTGTATTATAATTTGAAGTCTGGTAGTACAATTCCTCCACTTTTGCTTTTTGTGCTCAGTATAGCTTTGGGTATTCTGTGACTTTTGTGGTTCCACATACATTTTAGGATTGTTTTTCTATTTCTGTGAAGAATGTTATTGCTATTTTGACAGGGATTGCATGGAATCTGTAAAGTGCTTTGGGTAGTATGGACATTTTAATATTGATTCTTCCAATCTATAAATATGGAATATCTTTCCATTTTTGTGTCTAATTCAATTTCTTGCATCAATATTTTATAGTTTTCATTGTAGAGATCTTTCACTTCTTTGGTTAATGCCTAGGTATTCAATTTTATTTTTAGGTATCATAAATGGGATTACTTTCTTGATTTCCTTTTCAAATTTTTCCTGTTGGAATATAGAAATGCTACTGATTTTTTAATGTTGATTTTGTATTCTACAACTTTACTGAATCTGTTGATCAGTTCTAAGCTTTTTGGTGGAGTCTTTAGGTTTTTCCTAACATAAGAACATATCTGAAAGCGAGCATAATATGACTTCTAACTTTCCAATTTGGATGCCCCTAATTTCTTTCTCTTGTGTAATTGCTCTAGCTAGGACTCCCAGTACTATGTTGAATAACAGCAGTGAAAGTGGGCATCCTTGTTATGCTCCTGATCTTAGAGGAAAGGATTTCAGTTTTTCTGCATTCTGTATGACACTAGCTGTGGGTCTGTCATATATAGTTTTTATTATATTGACATATGTTCCTTCTATACTCAGTTTCTCAGGGCTTTTTATCATGAAAAGATGTTGAATTTTATCAAATGCTTTATCAGCCTCAATTGAAATGATCATACAGTGTTTGCCCTTCATTCTGTTGCTATTATGTATCATATTGATTGATTTGTATATGTTAAATCATTATGGCATACCTGGGATAAATCCCACTTGGTCAAGATGAATGATCTTTGCAATGTATTGTTGAATTCAGTTAGCTAGTATTTTGTTTAGGATTTTTGCATCAATATTTATGAAGGATATTGATTTGGAGCTTTCCTTTTTTGATGTGGCTGTATCTGGTTTTGGTACTGGGATAATACTGGTCTTGTAAAATAAGTTTAGAAGTATTCTTTCCTCCTCTATTTTTTGGAATATCTTGAGTAGGATTGGTGTTAGCTCTTCTTTAAATGTTTGGTAGAATTCATCAGTGAAGCAATTGGGTACCAAGGTTTTCTTTGCTGGGCAACTTTTTATTATGGCTTTGATCTTCTTACATATTATTGGTCTGATCAGAATTTGGATTTCTTCACAGTTCAATATTGTTAAGTTGTGTTTGTCTAGGAATTTATCCACTTCTATATTTTCCAGTGTACTGGCATATAGTTGCTCATAGTAGCCACTAATGATCATTTGAATTTCTGTGGTATCTGTCATAATGCCTCCTTTTTCATGTCTGATTTTATCTATTTGACTCTTCTCTCTTTTTTTCTTATTCCAGCTTAAGGGTTTTCAATTTTATTTGTCTTTTCAAAATACAGACTAAGTGTTTAATTAATCTTTTGTATTGTTTTCTTTATTTCTATTTCAAGTATTTCCGCTCTGATTTTTGTTATTTCTTTTCTTCTACTAATTTTGGGTTAAGTATACCCTTGTTTTTCTAGTTCTTTAAGATGCATCAATAGATTGTTAATTTAAATTTTTTATTCTTTTTTCACATATGCACTTATAGCTATAAACTTCCCTGTTAGTACTGCTTTCACTGTATCCCATAGGTTTTGGTACATTGTGTTTCCATTATCATTTGTTTCAAGAAGTTTTTCAATTTAATTCTTAATCTCATCATTTACTCACTGATCATTCAGGACCATATTATTTAATTTCCATGTATTTTTATAGTTTCCAAAATTCTTCCTATTGATTTCTACTTTTATTCCACAGTGGTAAGAGAAGATGCTTGATATCCATGTGCTGAGGAAAACAATATCCATTCTGCAGCCCTTGGATGAGATGTTCTACAAATATCTGTTAGGTACATTTGGTGTATAATGCAGATTAAGTCTGATATTTCTGTGTTGATTTTCCATCTAGATTATCTGTCTGGTGCTGAAAATGGAGTGTTGATATCTCCACCTATTATTGTATTTGGGTCTATCTCTTTTTAATTCTGATAATATTTGCTTTATAAATCTGTGTGTTCCAGTGTTGGAAACATATATGTTTATAATTTCCATATCCTCTTACTGAACTGACTCATGTATTATTATGCTGTGACCTTCTTTGTCTCTTCTTATAGTTTCTGTCTTGAAATCTCTTTTGTCTAAAATAAGTATAGCTACTCCTGCTTTTTTTTTTCTTTCCATTGGCATGGAACACGTTTTTCCATCCCTTTATTTTCAGTCTATGTGTGCTTCTATAGGTGAAGTGTGTTTCTTGTGAGTGACAAATCATTGGTCCTTTTTTAAAAATCCATTCAGCCACTCTGTCTTTTGATTTGAGAGTTTTATACATTTACATTCAATGCTATTATTGATAAGCAGGAAGCAGGGAATTTCTTCTGCCATTTTGTTATTTGTTTTCTTGTTGTTCTTGAGGTCTTCCTTTCTGTTTTATCTTCCTTCCTGTCTTCCTTTAAGAGAAGGTAATTTTCCCTGGTATTGTAATTTAGTTTCTTTGTTTTTATTTTTATTTTTTGTATATCTGTTGTAGATTTTTTGATTTGAGGTTACCATGAGGCTTGCAAATACTATATTGTAACCCATTATTTTAAACTGATTGCAACTTAACACTGATTGCATAAACAAACAAGCAAACAACCAAAAAGAAAACCAATAAAAACTATACTTCAAATTCTTTCCTCCATCTTTCAACTTTTTGTTATTTCTATCTCATACTGTTTACATCTAGAAATGTTTCAGTTATTATATTTGATTGTTTCATCTTTTAGTCTTTCTTATTAAGATGAGAGTAGTTTATACACTACAGTTATGACGTTATAATATTCTGTTTTTATGGGTACTTACTATTACCAGTAAGTTTAGTACCTTCAGATGATTTCTTATTGCTCATTAATGTCCTTTTATTTCTGGTCAAAGTACTCCTTTTAGCATTTCTTGTAGGACAGGTCTGGTGTTAGTAAAGTCCCTCAGCTTTTGTTTGTCTGGGAGTCTATTTCTCTTTCATGTTTGAAGGATATTTTTGCCAGATATACTATTCTAGGGTAAAAGGTTTGTTTTTTCATAGCACTTTAAATATGTCATACCACTTTCTCCTAGCCTGTAAAGGACCTTCTTTGTCTCTTTTGAAAACAGAAAAGTCTGCTGCCAGATGTATTGGAGCTCCATTTTATGCTACTTACTTTTTTTCTCTTGCTGCTTTTAAGATACTTTCTTTATATTTGATCCTTGAGATTTTGATTATTAAATGCCTTGAGGTATTCTTTGGGTTAAATCTGCTTGGTGTTCTATAACCTCTTGTACTTGAATGTTGATAACTCTCTCTAGGTTTGGGAGGTTCTCTTTTATCACCCCTTTAAATAAACTTTCCATCCCATCTCTCTCTATACCTACACTTTAAGGCCAATAACTTTCAGATTTGCCCCTTGGAGGCTATTTTTTACATCTTGAAGGTACGCTTCATTTTTTAAATTTTTTGTCCTTTGTCTCCTCTCACTGTGTATTTTCAAATAACCTACCTTAAGCTTACTAATTCTTTCTTCTGCTTGATCAATTCTGCTACTAAAGCACTCTGATGCATTCTTCAGTGTGTCAGTTGCATTTTTCAACTCCAGAATTTCTACTTGATTCCTTTTAATTATTTCCATCTTTTTGTTAAATTTGTCTGATAGGATTCTGAATTTGTTCTCTGTGTTATCTTGAATTTCTTTGAGTTTCTTCAAAATAACAATTTTGAATTTCCTGTCTGAAAGGTTACATATCTCTGTCTCTCTGGGATTGGTCATTGGTGGCTTATTTAGTTCATTAGTGAAGTAATATCTTCTTGGATATACTTGATACTTGTGGATGTTTGTTGGTGTCTGGACATTGCAGAGTTATGTATTCATTGTAGTCTTAATAGACTGGGTTTGTTTGTATCCATCCTTCTTGGGAAGGTTTTCCCAGTATTTGAAGAGACTTGAGCATTGCCATCTAAGCCATATATGCATTAAGGAGCACTTCAAGCCCAGTAACCTTGTGATCCTTACAGAGTTGTGGAGGTATCACCTCAATGGCCTTGGGTAAGTTTTCGAAGGATTCTCTGTATTAGCAGGCAGAAACTCTTGTCCTCTTCCTTTATTTCTCCTAAATAAATAGAGTCTCTTCCTCTGTGCTGAGATGCCTGGAGCTGGGGGTAGGGTAACATCAGCACCCCTGGGCCACCAGCACTAAAACTGCACTGGAGCACACCTGAGGCCAACACAGCACTGGGTCTCACCCAAGGCCTACTGTAACCACTACCTTGTTACCTTCTAAGTTTGTTCAAGACCCTCATACTCTACAATAAGCAGATGGCAAAGTCAGCCAGGCTTTTGTCCTTCCATTCAGGGTGGTGAGTTCCCCCAGGCCCCAGGCAGGTCCAGAAATGACATTCAGGAGCCAGAGACTAGAGTTAAAAACCTTACAGATCTACCTGGTGTTTCATTTAATTATGGCTAAGCTGGTGCTGAAACCAAGAGGCACAGCCCTTCCCACCCTTCCTTCCAATTTCCATAGGCAGACAGGCTTCTCCCCATGGCCACCACCACCATAGGCCCATGGGGAGTAGTGTCAGGCTCCTGCTGATGTTCACTTAAGACCCAAAGCCTCTTAAGTCAGCTTGTGTTGAATGCTGCCAGCCTTGGGACTCACCCTTCATGGAAGTGGGCTCCTCTCTTGCCCAGTGAGTCAGAAATGCCATCCACGTGCCAAGGCCTGGAATCAGGGACCCCAAAAGCCTGCTTGGTGCTCTACCCCACTGCAGCCGAGCAGGTACCTAAGGTGCAAAACAAAGTCCCCTTTCCTTTTCCCTTGATTTTTCTCAAGCAGAAGTCTCTCGCTGTAGCCATCATATCTGGGAATGTGCTGGGTCTCGTTTGATGTCAACACATCTCGGAATCTACCCCAAGGCCCATAGCAAGTACTGCCTGACTACCATTGCTGATTATTCAGAGCCCAAGGGCTCTTTAGTCAGCAGGTGATGTATCCTATCAGGATTTGGTCCTTCCCTTCAAGGCAGTGGGTTCTCTTTTGTCTCAGGGTTTGTGTAGAAATGTCATCCAGCAGCTAGGGCCTGGAATGGGGGCCTCGTGACTCTCACTGGTACCCTAGCCTTCTGTGGCTGGGCTGGTATCCAAGATGCAAGACAAATCCTTCCCACTCTTCCCTCTCCTTACCTAACGCAGAAGGAAAAGGTCTTTTTTGGAGTCACAGCTGGGCAGTGTGGGGTTAGGGGAGGGGTGATGCCATCACTCCCTTAGCTGTCCTAATTGATGTTTCACTAGGTTGTGTGTGCCCCAGTTCCACTGACTGTGAATCCAACATTGCACCAGGTCTCACCTAGGAGTTGCAGTGTTTGTGGCCTAGACTGCCTTTCAAGTTTATTTAGGACCCCAGAGTGCTTTAGCCTGCCATGGTGAGGCTTGCCAAAACTCAACTTCCAACTGCTGGGATGGGTGATTCCCCTCTGGCTAGAGCTGTTCTCAATGTTTCCTTCAAGAGTCGGAGTCTCATGAGGGAGCTTAGTTCAGCTTGGCTTTGCTTTCCACTGTGGCAGGGCAGCACTGAGTTCAAGGCAAATCCCACAATCACTGTGCTTTTCTCCAGCAAGTGCAGAGATTGTTTATCAGTACCACACAGCTGCTGCCAAGGGATGCCGGATGGGTGGCATCAGTGATATAAGATTATCTTTCCTACCTGCTCCAATGCCTCTTTCAAAGATATGAAGTTAAATCCAGGTACTATGATTGCTCACCTTATTTTTGATTTCTATTAAGGTGATTTTTTGGTGTGGATAGTTATTAAATTTGATCTTCCTGCTGGATGGGGGATCATTGGAGGCTTCTATTTGTCCACCTTGCCCCTTGTAGCACCTTTCATGACCCAGTCTCCAAAGTTACATATCATCGTTTCCACTTTTTTTTATTCTTTAGAAGAAAGTCACTAGGTCCAACCTATACTCAAGGGACGGGCAATTAAACTCTACTTCTTGAAGGGAGGAGTGGCAAAGAATTAACGACCATTTTTAAAATCCACTATAATGCAGAGATCAAATTTTTGAAGGTCACAATACTCTATTAGAAATTATAGGTATAACTTTTAAAGCAATAGAGCAGAAAAGAGGTAACAAGAAAAAAGATGACTCAAATAATAGCATGAAATATGACAGGAGAAATAACTACACAATTTAATACATAGTAAATAGAAAATCAAGTGGTTGGAATGATTCCAAGCATATCATTAATCACTATACATTTTAAAGGGTTATGTTCTCCAATTTATAAAAAGATTCTCAGACTAAATTTTTAAAAATTGAATGCATTTTTTTTTAAAAAAAACCTAAAACAAAATGAACAAGACAGGTCAAAATAAAAAACAAAAATCCAAAAAAAAAAAAAAAAAAAGGAAAAAGGATACAGAGTATTTGAAGAACATTTAACAGAAATGATCTAATACTGATTTAGAGAAACTTTTACTCAAAGAAAATCTACCTATGAAACAGTCTTAAAAATTAACTATGCTCTATTTCATACACACATACATACACACACACACACACACACACACACACACGCTTTCACACACACATCTCAGGAAATTATAAAAGTAAATGTCATTGAGGCAAAATCTATTGATAATGCAATAAACTTAGGCATCAACCAGAAAATGGTGACTGTAAAACAAAACAAAATGAAAACTACAAACAAACAAACAGAGATTCAAAAAACTATTAGAGGTAGTTTCTTAAATTAGACATTTGAAATAGTATAATGTAGCAACTCTGAATTAAAATTATTTCCTTCTTCTTGGGGTTTGCTGTTGTTGCTTGTTTTTGTTATTGCTGCTGGTTCTACTGTTTGTTTAGTTACTTTCATGGACTAAGTCTGAAAATTCTGTACTCTGTCATGTGTGGCCACTGAAGTCTCTGATTGGTTAGGTTAGCTGTCAGCTAATAATTGGATAGAGTTTTCAATAAATGCCTTGAGCCATCTGCTATCTGCCCATTAGTCACTTAGTAACTACATTGGTTCTTGGTTCAACTGCCATAAAATCATAGTGCTTATGTTCAAGTAGTCCTTATTTTACTTCATAATGACCCCAAAGTGCAAGGAGTGATACTAGCAACTCAGATATGTCAAAGAGAAGCCATAAAGTGCTTCCTTTAAGTTAAATGGTAAAAACTTTTGACTTTAAAAGGAAAGAAAAAATATATATATGCTGAGGTTGCTAAGAGGTACAGTAAGAATGCATCTTCTATCCATAAAATTGTGAAGAAAAAATAAATGTATGCTAGTTTTGCTATTGTACCTCAAGCTGTAGATACTATAACCAAAGTATATAAGTACTTAGCTAAGATAAAAAAGGCATTGAATTTGTGGGTGGAAGACATGAATAGAAACATGTTGCAATTGATGGCAACATATTGCACCAGAAGGCATTAAGCCTATATGAAAACTTAAGCAAGGGATCCCCTGAAATGAGTGACATGAAGTCATTTGCTGCAAGTAAGGGATGATTACACAGATTCAGGAATAGGTTTGGACTAAAAATGTAAAAATTACTGCAGAATCTACATCTGCTAATGAAGAAGGTACTGCCACATTTCCAGAAGAGTTGAAGAAGTTGATTAAGGAGAAAGGATACCATGAAAAGCAAGACTTCAATTGTGGTAAAACTGGACTTTTCTGGGAGATCTCCAATAGAGCTTAAAAATTCATGAACATGCAAAGAAGGCACCAGGGTATAAAGAAAGACAGATTAACTCTGGTACTAGTGGCAATGATGTAGGGTATATGACAAAGCCAGGAGGAGAGTGCAAAGCAATGAACCCATGCACTTTCAAAAACAAAAATGAAAATTATCTGCCTATGTTCTGGCAACATAATCAGAAAATATAGATGACAGTCATCTTGTTCATGGAATAGTTCTACCAATGCTTTTTCCTAGAAGTGAGAAAATATTTGGAAGAATGGTTGGAATTTAAAGTTGTATTAATAATAGGCAATGCACATGGCTATCTTGAATCTGTTTGCTATGAAAATAAAAATGTCCAGGTTGTATTTTTACCTCAAAATACAACCTCATTGCTTCAGCTCCTTGACCAAGGCATCATTTGGTTTGTTAAGGCCACATATGCATGTCTGGTATTTGATAACGTTCAACAAGAATTTGATGCAGACCTTAATCTGGACATAAAACAGTGCTGGAAATCATTCACTATTGCTGGTGCAATAACATTCATCAAAGCTGCAACTGATGAATTAAAACCAGAAACTATAATGCCTGCTGGAAAAACTTGTGAAGTCATGAATGATTTTAGTCTTCCCAAGGATCAGTGGAGAAGTTAGAAAAATCATTCATGCAGCAAGACAAGTTGGTGGAGAAGTATTTGTTGACATGCTTAATGAAGAAACGGAAGAACATATTGAAGGCCAATGAGAAGTGTTAACAAATAGGAACTAGAAAAACTTGTTGAGTCATCTACAGAGGAAGAGGAAGATGAAGAAACTGAAGCAGAACTGGATTGCTGAAATTTGTTAAAGTGTTTTAAATTGCATAGACATTAATAAATAAAATTATGAATGCAATCCCCGGTTAGAACAAAACATTTAAATCACCCACATGTCAACAGAAAAATTACCACCTCTGCAACAACACTTTGATGAGTTAAATAGAGACAACTTCCCATTACGATGTTCTTCCAAAATGTTTCCACACACATCCAAAAAAACCTTCAACTATCAAGGATCCCTGTATTAGTCCGTTTTCATGCTGCTGTTAAAGACATACCCAAGACTGGGTAATTTACAAAGAAAAAGAGGTTTAATGGACCCACAGTTCCACATGGCTGGGGTAGCCTCACCATCATGGTGGAAGGTGAGGGGCATGTTTTACATGGCAGCAGACAAGGGAGAAAATGAGAACCAAGCAAAAGATTTTCCCCTTATAAAACCATCAGATCTTGTGAGACTTATTCACTACCCATGGGAACAATATGGGGGAAACAGTCCCCATGATTCAATTAACTCTGCTAGGTCCCTCCCATAATACATAGAAATTATGAGAGCTACAATTCAAGATGAAATTTGACTGGGGACACAGCCAAACCATATCAATCCCTAACCATCCACATCATCTATTCCTGGCATCCAACCATGGACATTATCATGGCTTGATGATCTAGGATCACCTAAGCTAGAAGATCCTCCTTCTGATATATTATCAGAAGGTCTGTATTAGCCTAGTGATATGTCACAATGCCTACATCATTCACCTCATATGATTCTCATCACATAAGCATTGCATCATCTCATATCATCACAAGAAGAAAGGTGAGTAGAGTACAATAAGATATTTTGAGAGAGACCACATTTATATAACTTCTATTACAGTATACTGTTATAAGTGTTCTATTTAATTATTAGTTATTGTTGTTAATCTCTTGGTGTGCATAATTCATAAATTATACTCTATCATAGGTATGCATGCATAGGAAAAAATGTATATAGGGTTTAACACTATCTGAGGTTTCAGGCATCCACTGGGGGCCTTAGAACATATCCCTCACAGATAAGGAAGATTATTGTTATGAAGAGCTGGAAGGGGGATGGGAACAGGCTAGTTAAAATATCACAAAGCTTATGGTCCTTACCGTGATTTAAACATGTTTTAAAAATAAACACTCCTCAAATTATTGCAAGTCTTTTTTGGTTAGTTTCTATAATTCTGAAAATTTAATTTGGACAATTTTAGCTAGAGTTTTTATATACTTTATAAAGAAGTAGAATTTTGGAGGTTTTTACTGCACCATTCTGGAAGTGCTTCTCCTAGATTATTTCTGAGTTAAAGACAACTTTATGATGGAAATTACAGATAGTTTTAAAGCAAAGAAAGAATTAAAAACTACATATCTACCTCTGGCCAACATTTATTCAGTATAGGATGTACATCATAGAGTGCATTAACTAGAAAAAATAAAGGCCAACAACAAATAAATTTCATTTATAATTCAGGAAACAATGAAAAGAGTCAACATAAATAAAGCCAAATAAAGTATAAGAAAGGAATTAAAGATGTAACAAGGAATCCTTGAAATGTAACAAAACAATCCCTGTGGAACTCAAAAGTCATTCAATATATTTTAATGAAGCCTTAAATAAGTGCTTTCAGTGCTCTAGAGCAGCACTGTTCAATAGCACTTTCTGTAGTGATGGAAAATCTGCACTATAATCTGCACCGTCTAAGTTGGTAACCACCATTTACACTTGAGCCTACTGAGCACTTGAAATGCAACTGTGGAACTGAATTTTACATTTTATTTATATTTAATTAAATAAAAATAAATAAACAAATTTAAATATGTTTAATTGCTATAATATATTATACTATTAAATTAATATAATACAATACTAAATTATATAATGTAATTATATTTAATTAATATAAAATATTAAGCTATAGCAATTAAAATGTTATTAATTTAAATTAATTAAATATAAATAATTTAAAATAGTCACTTAGTCACATTGCTGAGTCCTGACGGATGAGAGGGAGTCAGCCAAATAAAGAATGAAAAGAATGACATTCTGTGAGAGGACATGGCAATTGAAAAGACTTTAAAGTAGGAACAAGAAAGCCCTTTTTAAAAAAGTGAACAAGAGGGCCGGGCGCGGTGGCTCAAGCCTGTAATCCTAGCACTTTGGGAGGCCGAGACGGGTGGATCACGAGGTCAGGAGATCGAGACCATCCTGGCTAACACGGTGAAACCCCGTCTCTACTAAAAAATACAAAAAACTCGCCGGGCGATGTGGCGGGCGCCTGTAGTCCCAGCTACCCGGGAGGCTGAGGCAGGAGAATGGCTGAACCCGGGAGGCGGAACTTGCAGTGAGCTGAGATCCGGCCACTGCACTCCAGCCTGGGCGACAGAGCGAGACTCCGTCTCAAAAAAAAAAAAAAGTGAACAAGAGCCAGTGTAGCTGGAGAGCCAGGAACCAAGGGAAAAATAGCCAGAGATGGCATCAGAGAAGTAAGTGGGGATGAGCTCATGCAGTCTTAATTAAAACCAAGGGAAGGTGCTTGAATTTTTTTCCCATTGCAATGGGAAACTACTGAAAGTATAATTTGTATTTTAATATGATCAATCAAATGCAATATAGAAAACGAATTGGGTGTGGGTGAGAAAAACAGCAAGACCAATTCAGAGATGATAGCAATAACCTAGACCAGATATTATGATATTTTTTACTAAGGCTTTAGTGTTGAGGATGATACAAAGTGATTAGATATAGAATATATTTTATTGGTAGAAGGAGCAGGACTTGCTGGTAAAGGTAAATTAAAAGGAAAAAAAAAAACAAGATTTTTAAAAAGACTAAAGGAAAATGAACAGACATTTGGCAATTTTGACTAAGAAAAAAATAGAGAAATCACAGCATTTAAATGAAAAAGAGAATATAACCACAGGCACAGAAGAGATGTCTTAAGTATAAGTGTAAAGCATAAAGCTATGTACAATTTCAATCAAAACATTAAAACCTATATTAAGTGGATAATTAAAGCTACATAAGTTGTCAAAAATAGAACACCCCAATAGACAATAAGCAACAAAATAAATTGAAATTTAGTCAAAGACCTATATCCTTAATAGGTATAGGTACAAGGCCCAAATGGCTTTATATGTGAGTTCTAATAATCTCCAAGGCATAAGTATTGCCTAACTTGAACTGTTTGAAAGTATAAAAAAGTTGTAAAACTAACCATTTATTTTACCAGAAAAATATATCACAGGAAAGAAAAGTGAAGCAAATTTCACAAATGAAAACAGATGCAAAAGTTCTAAATAAAATGTTAGGAAATCAATCCACCACTATGTCAAAAAAATAACATATCATGACCAAGTAAGTTTCATTCTAGACATACTAACATGGTGACACACTGTAAATTCTATCATTATAGTTCTTCATATTATCAGATTAAAAGGAAAATACTGTCTCAAGAAGTATTTCAATTGGTAACATTTAGTATTCATTTATGATTATAAAAATCCTCTTCTCATTTCAATAGTAGAAAAAAGCATATTAATTTAATAAAGGGTATCTCACAAAACCTACAGTAGGATAACTGCTTCAGACCATTTTTGATTGACTTGTAGCAGACCAAACCTATTGCCAAGAAGAACTTAAAAGGTTGGATGAAGAGTGGAGTGGCTGTCAGAGATGCCTGATGTTTTGGCCTAAGGACCAGTCAGTGAGGCAATGGAGCAAGCAAGGGATCACTTACACCTGAGATGGACTACAGAACAGCACATGCCAGAGGTGGAAGTTCAAGTCAAATACAGAACAGCTGCACTGAGCAACCAAGAGTGTCAACTGTACCTGAGGCATTCTCAGCAGCAGCAAGTGCCTGTGGTGGATTTCCAGGCCAAACTGAGACAGGCTTTCATAACTGAAACACCAAGATGTGGTAAACGCCGTACTGGAACAATGAGGAAGCTGAATCCGAGCAAAAACCAGGCTCCATCTACTGTTTGCTTCTGCTTATTCGGGAAGGAATGAGTAATAGCCTAATAAAAAGAGAAATGAGCAACTTTGAAATCCTAAGTAAGAATAAAAGACTTGAGGCCCTCGTCATGTTTTTATTTTTGTTGCTGTGGAAGCTGTATCTTTAGGTAAATACATAATATAAACATTTCTGGATACAGAGATGCTGTTCAGAGAAAATATTTCATTTTCTAGAAGAATATTTATGTTGCCAAACATAAGGACAGGTGAAACGGTCTATCAGAGGACTTCATTGCCCATGTGACCTATTTTTACCTCTCTTCTCCCAAGCAGAGGCAAAATATCCACAAAGAAAAATCCTAAGTGGAATTGGATAGGAATCATAAATCAAGGAACTCTCACAGAAATCGTAACAAAGAGTCAAGACAGAAAATCTAAGCTAATTTCTTTTTAAAATTTTCCTATTCGATTGACACCAAATGACCACAATATAAAACAAAATGGAATTCACCTCAGAAACTCAAATCCCATCTGACCATACTTCAATACTTGGTCGTGTTCCTAGGTCAGTGACAAAATAAAGATCATCAGGAATAACTCTGAACTTTATGCTCCTGTGTGCAAATATGTCTCTTGCACCCTGTTGCCTTCCCCATTGATGAGTCCTCCCTTTTCCCCTCTTTTATATCTTCTGACCCACTTTCCATGTTGACTCTTCCTACTCATAAATATCAAAATGCCTAAATCATTCCTAATTTTAGAGACTCCTTCCATAACCCCCAAATACCATTGCATTTTTTTCCTTCACAACTAATCTTCCTGAAAGAATTATCCACATACAGAATCCTTTATCTTCCACCACTGAATTCACAGCAATCTGCCTTCTGACTCGCCACTTAGAGTTAACTGCTCCCACCAAAGCCATCAATGTCCTTCTAGTTTCTAAGTTCAAGAGATCATCTTCAGTCACTCATACTTGACCCGGTTGCATCATTTGTCACTTTTGACCAACTTCTCCTTTCTAGACTTGGTTTCTGATATACCACTCTCTATTTGTGTGTTTCCTTTCTCTCCCTTTCTGGCTCTTTCTCAGCTCTTTTTCTGGTTTCTCATCTTTTAAAGGATCCTAAATATTAATGTTTCCCAGGTTTCTATCTTCGGCACTCCCTTCTTCTCAATCTACCGATATTTTGCAGGTACTCTTATCCACTCTTATGTCTTTAGATTGATGATTTCTAAATCAATTTAGAAATTGGCCCATACCACCCATACCACCTTTGGGGATACACATCTCATTCATTCATTCAAACGAATTCATACAACATTATTTTAGGCACTGAGGATCCAGCAGTAAACAAAACAATTCTTCCCCATAGAGCTCACATTCTAGTGGGGAAAATGTACAGTAAACAATCAAATATGCAATGTGCCAGATGGTGATAAGTTCTACAGAGAAAACTTAAGCAGTAATTGGGGAGATAAAGTTGTGCTTTGGAGGGTCCAATCTAAAATAAAGTGGTCAGAGGATACTAGGCTCATAGAGAAGATGAACATATAAGCATAGGCCTAAAGGAGTTGAGGGAGTGATTCAGGCAGATATCTAGGGAACGAGTGCTAGAGGCAGAGGAATAAACAAGGGCAAGAGTCTTGAAATGAGACTATGCCTGTTGTGTTTGAAAACCATTAAGGAGGCCAGTGTGACTGTAACGGAGTGAAAAGGGCAGTAGCAGTATGAGATGAGAACATAAAAGTAACAAGTAGCTTAGAATAAGACAATATCAATTTCTGGTTTCATGGAGCTTACAGGCTCATCTATCCAAATTCCTACTGGACATCTTTATTTTGGATGTCCCACAGACACATCAAATTAAACATGCTGAAAACAATTCAGGCCTCCTCCCATCACATTTCTTCCCCTTTCTATGTTTCCCTCTTGGGGTGAACGACATCATCCTCCAATTGGTTTCTCAAATTCAGAAGTCATCTGAGATCCTTCATATTCTCCCTTACATGTGATCAATCACCCATATTTGTCAATTTGCCACCTGTATCAGTGAGACTCTAGTCGAGAAAGAGATACTACTCCAGAAATTGCAGACATAGGGAATTTAAAGAAGGTAATTGGCATAATATGTGATTAAATTGCTGGGAAACCCAAACAGCAGCCATAAGGTAACCCAGAGATTAGCTACTACCTGCCTACCAGGAACTAAAGACAACAAATGTGCTTAGTGTTATCAGATCTCTGAAACTGCAGCTGCCCAGTGGTACCTAAAACTATGGTGGGGATTACTGGTAGGAGCTGAGATCATATAGGCAGGGGCTATCAGGAACAACAGAGGGGGCACAACCACTGTGGAACATGCTCCCCAAAGTAGAGCAAGAAAAGGAGCAATACCTGGACTTTCCTCTTCAGTTTCTACCATTCATTCTCTATACTGCTCAGATTTCTAACATGTATATAATGTCATTATCCTGCTCAGTATCCTTCACTATTTCCCAATCACCTATGGGCAAAATCTAAATTCTTTTGCATGGTATATGTGCTAGTTTTCTGTTGTCATATAGCAAATTGCCACAGATGTAACACTTTAAAACAATACAAATGTATAATCTCAGCGTTTTCATGGGACAGCTCAGGTTCAGGTTAACTGAGTCCTCTTCTCTGGGTCTCAACAGGCTGAAATTAAGGTGTGGACCAGGGCTACAATTCTCATAGAAGGCTTGGGGTCCTCTTCCACACTCATTCAAGTTGTTGGAAGTATTCATTTTCTTGCATTTGTAAGATTGAGGGTCTCATTTTATTGCTGTTTGCTGGAGAGCATCCTCAGTATCTAGAGACCACAGCTAGTTCCTTGCCACATGCTTCCCATAGGTAGTTCACAACATGGTTATTTGCTATTTGCTATTTGCTATCTTGCTAGCCAGGAGTACATCTCTTACTTCTTAATACTCATTTAAGAGCTCACACAGTATCATCTCCCTTTTTATGAACTCAAAGTCGGTTGATTAGTAACCTAAACACTGGAGTTATATCCTATTATATTCAGAGCAAAATCAGTGTAGTTAACACTGGGAATTTGGGGGCCATCTTAGATTTCTGTATCCCTTGGTAGATAGGTCTCTAGCTTCAACTGTGAGAACTACTCTCTCACTCTTTTACAATTTCATTCTAGAATTACAGAACTATATATAGATACTGGAGTATGTATTTCTATACTTCTATACATGCTGTATCTCTCTACCTACACTACTATTTCCTCTATTTGTCTACCTGGTAAACTTCTCTTCATCCTTTAAGTGTCAGCTTAAATGCTACTTCCACAATGACACCTTTGTTGACTCCCAGGTGGACTTCAGTGTTCCTTATCCTCTGTTTTTGTTGTATTTTGTATATGACCCTTTAAAATTACTCTCTCCTGGACGAAGTTTCTCAAGGGCAGGTGCCCTATCTTTTTGGCTGTATCTCCACCTCTAGTATAGTGCCAAGTATGAGTAAAAACTCTGCCAATGGTGGTTAGGTAAATGAATATATTAAAGAATAGCTAAGGAATTGTAAGAAGTGTGGTATGGGGAGGAGAGGTTGAAAATAAGGTTGTAGAGATTGTCAGAAGCTGCTTTGTGGAGGGTTTTGTATGCCATACCAAAGAATTTGGACTTTATCCTAAAAGCAATAGGGATATCAGCAGGTTTTAAAGCAGGTAGTAAATATATGAGATTTGTGGTTTTAGTAATTTTACTCTGAAAGTTGTAGACCAGTGTTTCTCATAGTGTACTCCTTGGTACACCTCCATCAGAATCAGTGGTGTTTGGATAATGCAGATCACCAGTCAAACTCCTGACCTATTGCATCAGTGAGTGTCAAAGGGTAGAGGCTAGGAATCTGTATTTTAACATACCTTCTCCCCCATGACTCTTACGTTCCATAAAGCATGAGAATCACTGCAGTACAGATTAACTTGGGCACTCACTGTATATGTGTAAACCTGGACAAGTTTCTTCACTTCTCTCTGCCTCAGTTTCCTCATCAGTAATACGTCAACAATAATGGCACTTATGGAATGGTTATAAAAATTAAGCAAAGTAATGAATATAAAGCTCTTAGAAAATACCCAGCATACAGGAAGAACTCTATTGTAACTATTATTATCATTATTTCTAGAAAGAGTGAGAGTGGGAACAAAAGAATCTTTTGCACCAATTTGTGTCAGTGATGATAAGTAAATGACTTAAGGCATTGGCAATCGGAATAGAAAAAAGGGTATTAAAGGACATTGTGGAGGGATTATCCACAAGGTTTCTTCATTGTATGGGAATGGGGAGATCAAGAATTTGGAGTTGAAATTACAGGGGATGAGGGGGAATCTTAAGTTTTGGAAGGAAAATCCTAAATTCGTTTTGGAATATGGTGAGTCTGAGATGCCTGCAAGTCTTCTAAGTGAAGCTATCCTGATAGATTGGCAATACCCTGGAGAGGAGAGGAGTATATTGTGAAAAACAATATCAAACACATGGTTATCAGGACTTGCTCAGTCAAAACACATCTGTTTTCTCAAGTCACTCACCAGTCAGTCACCCAGCTCCATTAAGAGTTCTTCTGCAAGTCAGACATCAGAGTGGATGTAGGGGGTTGGCATCTTACCTTAACTCTTGGGGCCTACCTGGAGACCAGCTTCAATTAAAAACCAACTTATAAGAAATGCTCTTCTAGAACTACATGTTGTGAGGTTGAATTAAACCAAGATCAGGAGTTTTTATTTACATGTGCAAAGGTCTCTGGAATAAGTCTCAAGTGTTACTAGGCGGAGTATGGTAGCCATTCAAGATTAAACATAACTGTGACCACTTAACAAAACCAAGGTGGTGGAGGAGTACTGAAAACTAATGCTGTTCAGCCCTTGATGTCTGTGGAAGAGGGAGTCACGGGCCCAGGGTATGTGTTTGTTTGTTTTCCCAGCTTTATTAAGGTATAATTGACAAATAAAATAATTAAATATTTATGGTGTACAACAGCGTATTTTGAGATACACATTCTTTGTGAAATGCTCAAATCAAGCTAATTAACATATCCATCACCTCACATTCTTGTAATTTTCTTTGGGTTGATAACGTTTAAGATCTGTCTTAGCAATTTTCAAGTATACATTATTAATGACTATATTTACCAGGGTATACCATAGATCTCCAGAACTAATTCCTCCTATCTAAGTGAAACTTAGTACCCTTTGACTAACATCTGTCTCCCTATCCTTGTCTCCCAACTCCTGCCAACAATTATTCTATTCTCTGCTTCTATGAATTTAACCTTTATAAGATTCCACATATAAGTGAGGTCATGCAATGTTTTTCTTTTTATTCCTTTATTTATCTCATTTAACATAATGTCTTCTTGTCACAAATGCCTGCTTTTTTAAGGCTGAATAGTATTCCATTGTGCATATATAACACATTTTCTTTATTTGTTTATCTGTTGATGGACGCTTAGGGTGATTCCATGTCTTGGCTATTGTAAATAGTGCTGCAATGAACATGGGAGTGCAGATGTCAATTTCACATGCTGATTTCATTTCCTATGGATATATACCCAGAAGCGGTATTGCTGGATGATATAATAGTTCTATTTTTCAATTTTTGAGGAACCTTCATACTGTTTTTCATAATGGCTGTAATTTCCATAATTTATTCCCAAGAGTGCACCAGGGTTCTCTTTTCTCTGCATCCTCAACAACACATATCTTTTATCTTTTTGATAATAGCCATTTTTAACAGATGCAAGGTGATAGCTCATTGTGGTTTTAATTTGCATTTTCCTGATGATCAGTGATGATGAACATTTTTTAATATACCTGTTGGCCATTTGTATGCCTTCTTTTGAATAATTTCTATTCAGGTCTTCTGCCTATTTTTTATAATTGGGTCATTTTCTTGTTGTACAGTTGTTTCAAAAGCTGTTAGAGCAAGACAACTGCTTGTCAACTCCCTCCTAGGATGTGAAACAGGATGTAAAAATAAAAATGAAGGGATAAACAGATAATTTTTTTAAATGGAGTCAAGATCTCACTCTTGTTGCCCAGGCTGGAATGCGGTGGTGTGATTATGGCTCACTGAAACCTCAAACTCTATAGATAGGTTTTACGATAAAAATGTTGCTGTGGGGGTGATTGATTGATTTATCAGACATCTCTCATCAGTGTAAAAAAAAAAAATGAACATTTTCAAAATCACATTGGCCCTGGGTAATCTACGTGTGACCTACTACCTTTGCTGTTTACAGACTCTCTTGTTTGTGCAGTCTTTCCTCTGTATGTGGCTAAGGCTTACATTCAGCTCAAAAGGTCTCAGAGAATCTATGTATTAATTAATTGTACCGAAGACCTGTTCCCTAGCTGTTTCTCATTTAGTCAAAATGTATCAAGTCTTTTCGGGAATTCTGATGCGCTCTGAATTAGGCCCAGCTGATTTATATTATCTGACATCAGTTCCTCTCTTTTCTGCGGGTACGCTGTAGAAAGTATTCACCACCTACTGCTGTCAATATTATTGATATTTACAACCAAGCATTAGGAGGCTTCTAACTGTAAAATTATATACGCCTGTTTCCATGCACATATTTACAATGTAATCAATGAGACAGTATAAATGACAAAACACAAGCACAAAGAATTTGTTTCCGTCATAATATTTGGCATCAAAACACAGGGCCCTAGGAACCCTATTTTCGAAAAATTACCATTGACTGTTGCCTGGAGTCTGGGGGTTTGTAGTGTCAGGGCAATGGGAATTATTTTTTGAGGAAAATTTATTCCTCCAATTGTAACTACCCAATGGGTCCTTCTTGCCCATTGCCCTGATAGACCTGATTTATCAAGACAGGAAAACTGCAATAAAGAGTTTACACAAATAGAGTTGGCTAAACAGAATACCACAGTTATATTATTACTCAAATCAGCCTTCTTGAAAATTTAGAGGCTAGGGTTTTTCAAAGGTAGTTTGGCAGGGAGAGCAGTGGCTAGGGAACAGATGCTGCTGATTGATTGGGGATGCAATCATAGCGTGTGGAAAATGGTCCTCCTCTCAGTTCACTTCTGGTTGGGGGCTACAGGACTGGTTGGCAGATCCAGGTGAAGCCATCCTATCATCAGAAATGCAAAAGTCTGAAAAAACATCACAAAAGGCCAATCTTAGGCTCCAGAATAGTGATGTTATCTACATGAGTAATTGAGGAAGTCACAAATCTTCTGACTTCCAGGATAATGTCTGTTTATCATTTATGTCTGCATATTAACAGAATTCAGGCTCCTCTCATTCTCCTAACTTGGTGGTTTTTCATTAGTTTTACAAAGGCGGTTTAGTTTTAGAGAAGGGCTAATATGATTTAAACTATAAAGTAAATTTCTCCCAAAGTTAGCTTGGCTCAAGCCCAAGCATCACTAAGTGCAGGTTGGAGGTTAAAGGTAAGATGGGGGTTGGTTAGATCAGATCTCTTTCACTGTCATGATTTTCTCACTGCTACAATTTTTGCAAAGGCAGTTTCACAAAGACACCAGCAAATCTGTTTGCACCCTGTGAGATATTTCTTATAGAGTCCTTTACTTCTGTAGTAATTATGATAGCATTGAAGATAAAAATTCATATTGTAAAGCATTAAAGTTTATATTTTACCTAAGATATTCTATTTCTATGTGTTTTAAAATATAAATTAACACAAGTAGTACATGCACATGGTTTAAGAAAATCAAGTTACACAAAAGGGCATATTTTTTGAAGTGAGTCTCCTCCCACTTGCGACTTTCCAAAGGTTACTACTTCAACAATTTCTTATGTTTCCTTCCAGCAATTTCCCATGCCAATATACAATTATGTAGATATGCATCTGTTCAAATAATAAATGAGAACATACTGTACAAATTATCCTGCATCTTGTTTTACCAAAGTCAAATTTCCTCATCTGTTCTCTAGACTTCTGTAGTAACGTGTTTAATTGAAATTTTCACTGAGATAACTAAAGATTCACGTGCAGTTCAGAAATAATACAGAAAGTTCACTTGTTCACTTTTCCCACTTTACCTGATTGGTAACATTATGGAAAACTATAATGTATATAGTTATATAATAGTATAATATCAGAACCAGGATACTAACGTTGATACAATCCACCAACGTTATTCAGGTTTCCCCACTTTTACTGGTACTCATTAGTGTGCACTTAGTTCTATACGTTTTTTTTTTCTCTCTCGTGCAGGTTTATGTATCCACCACAAACTCAAAACACTGAACAGTTCCAACAACACAAATATCTTTCCTGTTGCCCTTTTATAACCACATATATCTGCCTCTTGGTGTTCTCTCCCCCAACCCTGACCCCTGGCAACCACTAATCTTTCCTCCATTTCTGAAATTCTGTCATTTCAAAAATGTTGTATAAATTGAATCATATATTCTTCAACCTTTTGATATTGTTGTTTTCCAATCAGTAAAATTTCCCGGGGATTTGTCCAAGTTCTTGGTCTATCAATAGTTTGTTTCTTTTTATTTCTGAGTAGTAGCATTCCATGATATGAATGTACCACAGCATTGTTTTTTTGTTTTGTTTTGTTTTGTTTTGTTTTCTTTTTTTTTTTTTTTTTTAAATTTATTTATTATTTATTATACTATGGGTTAGCAGAGATACATGTGCATAATGTGCAGGATTGTTACATATGTTATGCTTATTGCCTTGTTGGTCACTGCACCCATCAACTCGTCATTTACATCAGGTATAACTCCCAATGCAATCCTCAGCCCTCCCCCTCCCCATGATAGGCCCGGTGTGTGATGTTCCCTTCCTGAGTCCAAGTGATCTCATTGTTCAGTTCCCACCTATGAGTGAGGGTATCGGTGTTTGGTTTTCTGTTCTTGTGATGGTTGCTAAGAATGATGGATTCCAGCTGCATCCATGTCCCTACAAAGGACACAAGCTCATCCTTTTTTATGGCTGCATAGTATTCCATGGTGTATATGTGCCACATTTTCTTAATCCAATCTGTCACTGATGGACATTTGGGTTGATTCAAGTCTTTGCTATTGTGAATAGTGCTGCAATAAACATCATTATTGCATGTCTTTAGAGCAGCATAATTTATAATCCTTTGGGTATATACCCATTAATGGGATAAGCTGGAGTCATATGGTACATCAGTTCTAGATCCTTGAGGAATCATCATACTGTTTTCCACAATGGTTGAACTAGTTTACAATCCACCAACAGTGTAAAAAGTGTTCCTATTTCTCCCATCCTCTCCAGCACCTGTTGTTTTCCTGACTTTTTAATGATCATGCATTCTAACTGGTGTGAGATGGGTATCTCATTGTGGTTTGATTTGCATTTCTCCTTGATGGCCAGTGATGATGAGCATTTTTTTCATGTGTTTGTTGGCTGTATGAATGTATGTCTTCTTTTTGAGAAATGTCTATTCATATCCTTTGCCCACTTTTTGATGGGGTTGTTTGTTTTTTCTTGTAAATTTGTTTTGAGTTCTTTTTTTTTTTGTAGGTTCTGGATATTAGCCCTTTGTCAGATGAGTAGATTACAAAATTTTCTCCCATTCTGTAGGTTGCCTGTTCACTCTGATGGTAGTTTCTTTTGCTGTGCAGAAATGCTTTAGTTTAATTAGATCCCACATCTGTCAATTTGGCGGCTTTGCTGCCCGTTACTTTTGGTGTTTTAGACATGAAGTCTTTGCCCATGCCTATGTCCTGAATGGTACTACCCTGGGGTTTCCTCTAGGATTTTTATGGTATTAGATCCTAACATTTAAGTCCTCTAATCATACTGAATTAATTACTAGGTATAAGAGGAGTAAGGAAAGGATCAGTTTCCAGCTTTCTACTTATGGCTAATAATTTTCCCAGCACCATTTATTAAAATAGGGAATCATTCCCCATTTTCCTGTTTTCTCTCAGGTTTGTCAAGATCAGATGGCTGTAGATGTGTGGTATTATTTCTGAGGACTCTGTTCTGTTCCATTAGTCTATATCTCTGTTTTGGTACCAGTACCATGCTGTTTTGGTTACTGTAGCCTTGTAGTATGGTTGAAGTCAGGTAGCGTGATGCCTCCAGCTTTTGTTCTTTTTGACTTAGGATTGTCTTGGAGATGCAGGCTCTTTTGGTTCATATGAACTTTAAAGCAGTTTTTCCAATTCTGTGAAGAAACTCATTGGTAGCTTGATGGGGATGGCATTGAATCTATAAATTACCTTGGGCAGTATGGCCATTTTCCACTGATCTATTGATTCTTCCCATCCGCCAGGCATGGTATGTTCTTCCATTTGTTTGTGTCCTCTTTTATTTCAGTGAGCAGTGGTTTGTAGTTCTCCTTGAAGGGTCCTTGACATCCTTGTAAGTTGGATTCCTAGGTATTTGATTCTCTTTGAAGCAATTGTGAATGGAAGTTCATTCATGATTTGGCTCTCTGTTTGTCTGTTACTGGTGTATAAGAATGCTTGTGATTTTGCACATTAATTTTGTATCCTGAGACTTTTGCTGGAGAGTTGCTTATCAGCTTAAGAGATTTTAGGCTGAGACAATGGGGTTTTCTAAATATACAATCATGTGTCTGCAAGAGGGACAATTTGACTTCTTCTTTTCCTAACTTCGAATACCCTTGATTTCTTTCTCTTGCCTGATTGCCTAGCCAGAACTTCCAACACTATGTTGAATAGAATTAGTGACAGAGGCATCTATCTTATGCCAGTTTTCAAGGGAATTTTTTCAGTTTTGCCCATTCAGTATGATATTGGCTGTGGGTTTGTCATAAATAGCTCTTATTATTTTTGAGTGCGTTCCATCAATACCCGAATTTATTGGCCGTTTTTAGCATGAAGGAGCTGTTGAATTTTGTCAAAGCCTTTTCTGCATCTATTGAAATAATCATGTGGTTCTTGTCTTTGGTTCTGTTTATATGCTGGATTATGTTTATTGGTTGCGAATGTTGAACCAGCGTATCCAGGGATGAAGCCCACTTGATCATGGTGGACCAAGCTTTTTGATGTGTTGCTGAATCCGGTTTGCCAGTATTATTTTATTGAGGATTTTTGCATCGATGTTCATCAGGGATATTGGTCTAAAATTCTCTTTTTGTTGTATCTCTGCCAGGCTTTGGTATCAGGATGATGTTGGCCTCATAAAATGAATTAGGAGGATTCCTCTTTTTTTCTATTGATTGGAATAGTTTCAGAAGGGAATGGGTACCAACTCCTCCTTGTACCTCTGGTAGGAATTCAGCTGTGAATCCATCTGGTCCTGGACTTTTTGGTTGGTAGGCTGTGGTGTTGCCTCAATTTCAAGAGCCTGCTATTGGTCTATTCAGGGATTCAGCTTCTTCCTGGTTTAGTCTTGGAAGAGTGTAAGTGTCAGGAAATTATCCATTTCTTCCTAGATTTTCCAGTTTATTTGCGTAGAGGTGTTTATGAGTATTCTCTGATGGTAGTTTGTATTTCTGTGGGGTCGGTGGTGATATCCTCATTGCTAGTGGTAGAATTTGGGAGTTCTTCTCTCTTTCTTCTTTATTAGTCTTGCTGATGGTCTGTCCAATTTTGTTGATCTTTCAAAAACCAACTCCTGGATTCATTGTTGATTTTTGAATGGTTCTTTCTGTGTCTCTATCTCCTTCGGTTCTGCTCTGATCTTAGTTATTTCTAGCCTTCTGCTGGCTTTCAGATAATGTTTGCTCTTGCTTCTCTAGTTCTTTTAATTCGCGATGTTAGAGTGTCAATTTTAGATCTTTCCTGCTTTCTCTTGTGGGCATTTAGTGCTATAAATTTCCCCTCTACACACTGCTTTAAATGTCCAAGAGATTCTGGTATGTTGTATCTTTGTTCTCATTGGTTTCAAAGAACATCGCTTTATTTCTGCCTTCATTTCATTATGTACCCAGTGATCATTCAGGAGCAGGTTGTTCCAGTTTCCATGTAGTTGGTAGGTTTTGATTGAGTTTTGCCCGTCCTGAGTTCTAGTTTGATTGCACTGTGGTCTGAGGGACAGTTTGTTATAATTTCTGTTCTTGTACACATTTTGCTTTGAGGAGTGCTTTACTTTGAATTACGTGGTCAATTTTGGAATAAGTACGATGTGGTGCTGAGAAGAATGTATATTCTGTTGATTTGGGGTGGAGAGTTCTATAGATGTCTATTAGGTCTGCTTGCTGCAGAGATGGAGTTCAATTCCTGGATATCCTTGTTAGCTTTCTGTCTACCGTTGATCTGTCTAATGTTGACAGTGGAGTGTTGAAGTCTCCCATTATTATTGTATGGGAGTCTAGAATCTCTTTGTAAGTCTCTAAGGACTTGCTTTATGAATCTAAGGTGCTCTGTATTGGGTGCATATATATTTAGGATAGTTAGCTCTTCTGTTGAATTGATCCTTTACCATTATGTAATGGCCTTCTTTGTCTCTTTTGATCTTTGATGGTTTAAAGTCTGTTTTATCAGAGACTAGTATTGCAACCCAGCTTTTTTTGTTCTCCATTTGTAGTAAAATCTTCCTCCATCCTTTATTTTGAGCCTATGTATGTCTCTAAATTAGTGAGATGGGTCTCCTGAATACAGCAGACTGATGGAGTCTTGACTCTTTATCAGTTTGCCAGTCTGTGTCTCTTAATTGGAGCATTTAGTCCATTTATTTAAGGTTAAGATTGTTATGTGTAGACTTGATCCTGCCATTATGATATTAACTGGTTATTTTTGCTCATTAGTTGATGCAGTTTCTTCCTAACCTCGATGGTCTTTTACATTTTGGCATGTTTTTGAGATGGCTGGTACGGTGTTCCTTTCCATGTTGAGTACTTCCTTCGGGGTCTCTTGTAAAGGCCGAGGCCCTGAGTGGTGACAAAATCTCTAAGCATTTGCTTATCTGTAAGGATTTTATTTCTCCTTCACTTATGAAACTTAGTTTGGCTGGATATGAGAATTCTGGTTTAAATTCTTTCTTTAAGAATGTTGAATATTGGCCCCACTCTCTTCTAGCTTGTAGAGTTTCTGCCGAGAGAGATCTGCTGTGAGTCTGATGGGCTTCCCTTTGTGGGTAGCCCGACCTTTCTCTCCTGGCTGCCCTTAAGATTTTTCCTTCATTTCAACTTTGGTGAATCTGGCAATTATGTGTGCTTGGAGTTGCTCTTCTCGAGGTATCTTTGTGGCGTTCTCCTGTATTTCCTGGATTTGAATGTTGGCCTGCCCTACTAGGTTGGGGAAGTTCTCTGGATGATATCTGAAGAGTGTTTTCCAACTTGGTTCCATTCCCCCTCACTTTCAGGCACCCCAATCAGGCGTAGATTTGGTCTTTTACGTAATCCCATACTTCTTGCAGGCTTTTGTTCATTTCTTTTTCTTCTTTTTTTTCTTTGGTTTCTCTTCTGGCTTCATTTCATTCATTTGATCCTCAATGCATTTGTTCTCTTTCTTCCAGTTGATCGGGGTTGGTTACTGTGAAGCTTGTGCATTTTATCCGCATTATTTCCGTGTCATGGTTTCATCTCTTTCATTTAGTTTTAGGATCTTCTCTGCATTAATTACTCTAGCCATCAATTCTTCCACTTTTTTTCCAGTTACCCCAGTTTCTTTGCGGCTGGAGTGCGTAATTCCTCCTGCTCTAGAAATTTGATGGACTGAAGCCTTCTTCTCTCATCTCGTCAGGTAATTCTCCGTCCAGCTTTGATCCGTTGCTGGCGATGAGCTGCAGCTCCTTTGCCCGGGGAGATCTTTGGCTCTTGTTTTTTGAATTTCCAGCTTTTCTGCCCTGCTTTTTCCCCATCTTTGTGGTTTACATCTGCCTCTGATCTTTGATGATGGTGATGTACTGATGGGGTTTTGGTGTCAGGTGTCCTTCCTGTTTGATAGTTTTCCTTCCCCAACAGTCCAGGACCCTCAGCTGTGGAGTCTGTTGGAGATTGCTTGAGGTCCTCCAGACCCTGTTTGCCTGGGTATCAGCAGCAGAGGCTGCAGAGAGATGGGAATAATTTCTGAACAGCAAGTGTACCTGTCTGATTCTTGCTTTGGAAGCTTCCTCTCAGGGTGTACTCACCCTGTGAGTGTGGGGTGTCAGACTGCCCCTAGTGGGGATGTCTCCCAGTTAAAAGGCTGCAGGGGTCAGGGACCCGCTTGAGCAGAGTCTGTCCCTTCTCCAGATCTCAACCCACTCATTGGGAGATCCACTGCTCTCTTCGAAGCTGTCCAGACAGAGTGGGTTTAGCGTCTGCAGAGGTGTCTGCTGCTTTGTTGGTATTGTTTTCTGTGCCTGCCCCAGAGGTGGAGTCTACAGAGACGAGGCAGGTTTCCTTGAGCTGCTGTGAGCTCCCACCCAGTTCGAGCTTCCCAGCAGCTGTTTTACCTGCCAAGCCTCAGCAATGGCCGAGCCCCTCCCCAGCCTGGCTGCTGCCCGGTAGATCACAGACTGCTGTGTGTGTAATGAGGAGGCTCGTGGAGTCAATGGGACCCTCCCGGCCAGGTGTGGGATATGATCTCCTGGTGTGCCTGTTTGCTCAGCGCCCGAGTATTGGGGTGGGGTGCGATTCTCCAGGTGTTGTGTCTCAGTTCCCCTGGCTAGGAAAAGGGATTCCCTTCCCCCTTGCGCTTCTCAGGTGAGGCAATGCCTCGCCCTGCTTCAGCTCTTGCTGGTCGGGCTGCAGCAGCTGACCAGTACCGATCGTCCGGCACTCCCCAGTGAGATGAACCCAGTACCTCAGTTGAAAATGTCGAAATCACCGGTCTTCTGTGTCGCTGGCGCTGGGAGTTGAAGACTGGAGCTGCTCCTATTCGGCCATCTTGCTCCGCCCCTGTTTTGTTTTTTTAACCATTCATTTGTTGAAGGACATCTGGACTCTTTCCAGTTTGGGGCTACTAAGAATAAAACTGCTATGAACATTTGTTTACAGGTTTTTGTGTGAACATACATTTCCATTTCCTTGGGATAAATACCCAAGAGTATGCTACTTGTGTCATTTAGTAATTGTATGCTTAGTTTTGTAAGACTGTGAAACTGGTTTCCAGAGTGGCTGTACCATTTTACATTCCTACAGCAATTAATGAATGATCCAATTTTTTCTGAATCCTCACCAACATTTGATGTGGTCACTGTATTGTATTTTAGCCATTCCAATAGATGTGTAGTAATATTTCCTTGTGGTTTCAATTTGCATCTCCCTGATGACTAATGATGTTGAACATCTCATGTACATATTTCCCATCTCTATACCCACTTTGGTGAAATGTCACTCATCATGTCTCTTGATCATTTTATAATTGGATTGTTTTTGTTTTTACTGCTGAGTCTTGAGAGACCTTTATATTTTTTATACCAAAAAATATTTGTCAGCTGTATTGTTTGCAAATATTTTCTCCAAGTCTGTTGTTTATCTTTCATCCTTTTCACATGGAATTTCAAAGAACAAAAGCTTTTAATTTCGTTTAGGTTCATTTTTCTATTTTTCCTTTTATGGATGACACTTTTGGTGCCAAATCTAAGAACTCTTTGCCTAGTCCTAGATTCCAAAGATTGCCTCAAGTTTTTTTCTGAAAGTTTTATGGTTTCATGTTTTACAGTTAAGCCTCTAATCCTTTTGAGTTAATTTTTGTATAAAGTATGAGGTTCAGAAGAATTCTTACTCTTTTTTTGGCCTGTGGATATGCAATTGCTCCAGCACTATTTGCTGAGAAGGCCATCTTTCCTCTATTGAATTGCTTTAGTACATTTGTCAAACAATAGTTGAGCATATTTGTGAAGGTCTACTTCTAGATTCCTTTTTTTTTTTTTTTTTTTTGAGATGGAGTCTCACTCTGTCACCCAGACTGGAATAGATTCTTTATATTATTTGATTGACCAATCTGTCTATCCATCTACTGACACTATATTGTCTTGATTATTTTAGCTATATAGTAAGATTTGTTAGGTAGAGTGATTCCTCCCACTTTTTTTGGTCAAGATTATTTTATTTATTCCAGGGCCTATGCCTTCCCATATAAATCAAAAATGCAAAGAAAACTCATTTGCTGAGATTTATATTAAACACATAGATTAATTTGGAGAGAACTGACATCTTTATTATGTTGGGTCTTTCAATCAATGAATGTGGTCTATGTCTTCATTTATTTGGGTCATTTTGGATTTCTTTCATCAGAATTTTGTAATTTTCAGCATACAGATAAAATACATGTTTGCCACATGTATTCCTGATTTTGTTATATTTGGAATGATTACATATCGCACTGTTTTAATTGCTATTTCCACAGGTTCATTGTTAATATATAGAAATGTGATTGATTTTTGTGTCTTGCTCTTAAATCTGCAACCTTACTGGATTCACTTATTAATTCCAGGAGATTTTCTGTAGGCTCCTTGGATTTTCTATGTGTGCAACAATACATTTGTAAATAGAGAGATTTCTTCCTTTCTAATACATATAAAATTATATTTTTGCTTTAATGAAGATATTAAACTTATAGTCTATGTTTAATAAGTGTACTGAGGGCAGAGATCCTTGCTGATATTAGAAGGAAATCATTCCGTCATTATTAAGGACAATGTTAGCTTTTTTCTTGTACATCTAAGTTCCTTGTACATTCTCGATATTAGCCCTTTGTCAGATGGATAGATTGCAAAAATTTTCTCCCATTCTGTAGGTTGCTTGTTCACTCTGATGATAGTTTCTTATGCTGTGCAGAAGCTCCTTAGTTTAATTAGATTCCATTTGTCAATTTTGGCTTTTGTTGCCATTGCTTTTGGTGTTTTAGTCATGAAGTCTTCGCCCATGCTTATGTCCTGAATGGTATTGCCTCCGTTTTCTTTTAGGGCTTTTATGACTTTAGGTCTTATGTATAAGTCTTTAATCCATCTTGAGTTAATTTTTGTATAAGGTGTAAGGAAGGGGTCCAGTTTCAGTTTTCTACATATGGCTAGCCAGTTTTCCCAACACCATTTATTTTTTATTTATTTATTTTTTATTATACATTAAGTTCCAGGGTACATGTGCACAACGTGCAGGTTTGTTACAAATATATACATGAGCCATGTTGGTGTGCTGCAACCATTAACTCGTCATTTACATTAGTTATATCTCCTAATGCTATCGCTCCCCTCCACCCCACAATAGGACTCAGTGTGTGATGTTCCCCTTCCTGTGTCCAAGTGATCTCATTGTTCAGTTCCCACCTATGAGTGAGAACATGTGGTATTTGGTTTTCTGTTCTTCTGATAGTTTGCTGATAATGATGGTTTCCCACTGCATCCATGTCCCTACAAAGGACATAAACTCATCCTTTTTTATGGCTGCATAGTATTCCGTGGTGCATATGTGCCACATTTTCTTAATCCAGTCTGTCACTGATGGACATCTGGGTTGATTCCAAGTCTTTGCTATTGTGAATAGTGCCGCAATAAACATACATGTGTATGTGTCTTAATAGCAGCATGACTTATAATCCTTTGGTTATATCCCCAGTAATGGGATGGCTGGGTCAAATGGTATTTCTAGTTCTAGATCCTTG